>NW_026555336.1:35974847-36105178 GCF_029017545.1 Prosopis cineraria | reverse complement strand
TAATTAATGTCTGAAAATGGACATTTAATTTTGATATATGAAGGTGATTGAGTCATCAATGACTGTGTGGAGTTCAATAAAGCTATCGGGAACTAAAAAAGAGTTATAAGCCCAATGGGCATGTTATAAATGTGAGAATAAGGGTATTAAGTGTTTTAGAAGTAGAAAATGAGAGTTTGGAATGGTGAAGTTGAAATGTTGATCAAATTGAACTTGATTAATTATCGATTAATCATCGAGTATCGTTTGGCTTGGATAAGCAAGCTTAAAAGCTTATATTGAGAAGTAAATCTTTGATCACTCAAAAGTTTGAGGTAACAAAAAAAACACTACTTGAATAGTTATTTTATTAATTACACGTTAATGTAAAAATGAGTTTATGTACATGAATGATTGAATTTGTTGATGTGAAAATATGCTATGCAACATGTGATAGTGCATCCATTTTGATTTGAACTAAAATGTAAAGGTGAGTTTGAAATGTATTTTAAACTACAATTTGTATTGAAATGTGGAATTAATGATTTGGTATGCTGATTTTGATTTGTGATTAAGCATAATAGGATATAGATAATTGTGTTGAGGTTGAAAATAGTACGGTATATGTGAATTATATGTGAAAAATGAGATTTGATGGCTCAATTGGATAACATATTATCACAATCTCAATGTGTTAATATTGAATATGAATTGTAAAATAGTGAGCATTGTATGTAGTCTGATCATTAGCAGGAGTGTTGCTTGGGATAGGAGTAGTTAAAATCCATACTCGGTCTTTTCAGCTGCCCCTTCTGATACATAAGGGTAATAACCTTCTCTCATACTTTGTCCATGAACTGTCTCATAGTTTGTCGCAAGATTAAAACCTAGCTTTCTTTACTAATTTATCAAGGAGGTTAGCCTTAGAGTATGCGATACTCCAGAGATTTGATAATAAGGGAATCATGAACTAAAGAGCAAGTCATATAATCTTTGGCCAAGTCACACTTTGTTATAATTGGTGAACTTGAATAGTCAAGTTACATAGACAGAGCTTATTTAATATTGTAGCTCACGAGTTCAGGAGGAGAAGTAAAAGGATAGACGGACAGTTTGATTATGCATACGTGTTCATACAATGTGTCACATGGTTGTTTAAGTCTACGGCAAATCTTGATAATAAAATTGGGTTATTATCACCTGTTTGTGTGTCTTGTGGCAATATACCATGTGATTGAGTTAAAAATTATGAGCATGAATTAAATGAGAAATGAAAGTTGTGTTACATATGATAGTACTTCTGTTTTGAAAAAATCAATTTCAATATATATATTTATTTAATTGATATACAACTGCATAAAGTAGACGTAACTTGATTATTAAGTGGCTAGACTTACCCCTTCTCTTTTAATATTTTACATATTCCAACTCTAGTGCAAAGAGGGAAAAGACTCCGGAGGCCTTAGGAATTCCTACTACAAAGTCTCCTAATTTCATTTATTTTATGTAATATATTGAATATTGTCAATTAAGATATGCTTGCAACATTACTTGCACTATTTATTGTGAATGATTTTTGGGATGTATTTTAGACCCTAAGTTGTTGATTGTAAGTTGTCTAAGTGTTTATTAGGGTCTAAATATTAGTGCAAATAGAGAGTTGCTCTTTTGGTTTAAATTGTGAATGTTAAATAGATTATGCAATGTTAAACTTTCCCCTTATGTTTTTAGTATTAGGAGTTTGGGAATGAAATTAGCTTTTGACACAAGTATGGGGTTTTGAACATCTTGTAGTTATAAAAGTTGTGAAAATGTGTTTTGGTGTTTAACTTCCTTATATGACTTAATTTGGAAGTAAAATCTATGTTATTCGCTATTTTATGAAAAAAATTTGTAGATGCATAATCATCTCATTTGGAAATCAAATGGGTGAATGAGACACTCAAAGTTGCCCGAAATTGTTATCAATGACAGCAAAGTTGTTGTCAAAAACATGTGACACGTCACAACAGCATATGGTGCTTGTGCCGCTGTAGGGCAGTTAAGATTAAGAGCCGTGGCACATTGTGCACAAGTCATGGCACACTGCTTTGTTTTTTTAGCTTGTGATATTTTCAACTATTTTTGAATATTTTTACTTCGTTGAAGCATCCTATACTTTCGCGAAACTTCATTTTATTTTGATTAAAGGTTTAATAAGTGATTTGATATTTTAAAACTATAAAAAACTTGGGATCCCATTTCTGTAAATTTCAAATTTGGTGATTTCTTGTGAGTAAATCCCTTGATTACCTTGAATTTTGAAGTTAATTATGATTAAATAATAGAGATATTCCACCTATTAAATAAATGTCTTTATGTCTTTTAGCGTGAAATACCCTATTAAATGAGGATAAATATATAAATATAGAGTTAGTTTAAAGGCAAATAATTACTTTATTAAAAATAAAATTTAATTAAAAATATCTTATATTTTTAAACGGATGAAGTATATACTTAGCCCTACATATTTAGGCTAATGATTGATTGGGGTTGGTAATATTATTGATATTATTAATTCTTATATTGATATTATGTGACTTTGTAAGCTTAAATTAAAATTATGATAATAAAAATGGGGGAGAAAATTTAGTTTTTGTTTTTTCTAATTTTTACTTTATCAAAATCAAATTGGAGTATATGATTCAATTTTAAAAAAAATTCGATGTCTGTTTATACTTTGAAAATTTACCCAATTTCTTTTCTTTCTTTCTTTTCTTTTCTTTTTTTTTTTTTTTTGTAACTCTCGCCCAAGTATTCATTCCTATGCAAAAAAAAAAGTTAAAGTGAGTCTCCCCCGAGTATTCCAAGGCGATGCATTGAAATCTGAAAACAAAAATAAAAATAAAAATGAAGCGGTATTGCATATAATATTGTAAAATTGGTGTCCTTTTATTTTTACTTAACAATCAATATTAAACCATCTGTACCTACTAAAATTAGCATGAGTTTTTAAGATTCTTGATTTTTAAGTAAATAGTTTGGAAATTTGAATTTTAACCCTGTATATAACAATTTAATTAAAAGAGATTTATCTATTATTCTTATATTTCAGAAAATTATTCTGTACAATTCATGGAGCCTACTCTTATGCTTATTAAAAAAAAAAAATTAAGCCAACCGTTAGTCTATTGCTGGAGACTTTTCTGCTCGCATTTACGGCCAAAAAGAGGTAGGACTACATTAATTTAGAAAGATTTGGTCCTATTTCATATTATCCATTAACATACTCTGTCCTTTGAAAAATATTAGACATATTAATCAAATCTCACACTCTAACAAAGTAATTAATTATTTATTATGAACACTTTTAAATAAGACACATTAATTACACCTCAAAACATGAAAATTATTTTATATTTTTTAACATTTAACTTCTTAAAAATGTTTTACATTTTTATGTACTAATTAATAATAACTAAAAAAAAGCTATTTGCACTTATATAAAATAATTTATTTATTATGGGCATTTTTAGATAAGACCCATTAATTACTCCTCAAAACAATAAAATTATTTTATATTTTTTAACATTTTAATTTTTAAAAATACTTTACATTTTTATATACTAATTAATAACTAGAAAAAAAGCTATTTGCACGTATTTAAATGTTTCAAGATTTTTTAAAATATGAATTTAGTACTTAAATTTTTCTCCCAATTAATGATACAATATCTAAATTTTGACTTAAAATAACTCATCCAAAATAATTTATTGAATTAATAAATCGTTGTTATAAAATAGAAGTAATATGAAGAGTAGAGAAGAATAAAATAAGATAAGAAATGGGAGAAAAACATTGGAAGAAAATTTATTCACTTAGGTACATATACTTTGAATATAACTTTTATATAAAGTCTTTAACTATTAAAGTCCTATTTTAGTGTTGTAAATATATAAAGAAGTACAAAATGGTATATTATGTAGCCTTTGAAAGTTATAAGACATCAAGTATAAGAAGCCCCTTCTAAGCCCTTCATTATGACATTAAATATAAAGAAATCCTAATATGTATGAGTTATAAATATTGATAACATAATATTTATAATAATTATATAGATTACATTGAATTGTGGTACGTTAAAAAGTTATAATTATTGATTTGTTCTAAATAAATCAATAATAAAGGTTGAATTGTTTTAAGTTAAAGTTAAGAGAATAAATAAGGTAAAGTTTAATGACTAAAAAGTTATATTTTTCAGAAATTTAGTATCAAATGATTATGATATATAAAAGCTATTTACATATGATTCAAATTTAAAATATTGCCTTACAAATATGATACTGGTTGAGGTTTGATGTTTGACTAACTGTCGTGGTCCTGTGAAAGACACTCTTATGCGATACGCGTGAGAGAGAGAGAGAGAGACAGAGATCCACCAGCCAATCCAAATTCATGAAACCAATAATGCGTAACCTTATTTTATTTTCTTTTTTCTAGTGAACGAGGGGAGACTCCCACGCGCCCCATGTCATACCATCCCCGCGAGAAAACGGAGAAGAGAATTCAGTTTTTGGCGTTAGACACAAAGTTGCCATATATGGAGAGAGACAGGGGGAACCCCGGGGGAGGGGGGAATAATATTTAAAAAATTTTAAATAATATAAATGATATTTTAATATTTCAAAATGTCATATTTTTTTTAATTTTTTAAAAAATTTTCTATCATTAAAAAAATTAATGTACAAGACTAAATTACCTTTAATTGAAGTAAAAGTCTCAAATCTCATAACAAATATTTCGCATTCTTGATTCACAAGTTTTATTTTAAAATTCACAACTTTGCTTTCTAAAATAACAAGAATTTAACAATATTTGAAATCCTGATATTTTTTAAATGTTACAAATATTAATTACTATTTATAAGTTTTATTTTAGATTCACAATTTTTCTTTTTAAATTTATAAAAATTCAACATCAATTCACAAGTTCGTGGTTGAAATCATAATATTTTTCAAACGTTACAAATATCAATTGCTATTCATAAGTTTTGTTTTAAAATTTACAACTTTTCTTTTTAAATTTGTAAGAATTCAACATCAATTCGTAAGTTCACATTTAAAATTTTAATATTCTTTTACTATTGCAAATATCAATTGCTATTCATAAATTCTATTATCATATTCACAATATTTCTTCCTAAAATTATAAAAATTTAACAATAATTCATAAGTTTTAAGTATCTGTTTTGAGATTTGAGATTTTTATTTGAATTAAGGGTAATTTAATCTTTTATATTAATTTTTTAATAATAAAAAAATCTTTAAGAATTTCAGGAGAATTATAACATTTTAAAAGATTAAAATATCATTTAAATAATTTAAAGAAATTTTAATATTATTTTTCCATACACGCACATCACATGTTCTCGAACTGGAGATAGAAGATTCAAATTTAAAAAAATATAATCCAGATTTGGTTGATGATCTTTAATGATAACTCTCGCTAAAGATGATATTAATAATTGATCACTTTGCTTATTAGGCGCGATTAATTAGTAAGCTCTTTAATCATTAATGACCATTTGCCTGTCAGATCAATACGAAATTTGGCAGTTGGCTAGCAAGCACACCTGTTTAGAATTCTTAACGTGTCCTCATTTAATTAAACTCTCACGTCATACTATATAATTCAAAGATTATATCCATGATTACTCGATCAGCATATTTGTTCGTATATAAATGACATAAACATGTGGGATAAAATAAATTTTCATGTTATAAAACTCGTTCTTAGCTTAGCAGGGCATTGCTACATGACTTGTCGACCTAACAATCGTGTAATAGACGTATAGAACACGAACCGAAAGTAACGAAAAATGGCATGGATATATCGTGCCAATTGTGCCTATAAAAAATATCCATAGATCTCACCGAAATGAATTTTTCATCAGAAATAAGCCATTTCAAGTTTTAAGCTCGAATTCAGAATTTCCGATACAAAGTTGAATTTTTATGAGATTTTTTTATATCATTTAATTAATTATTTTAAAACTATGCCTATAGTAATATACTTCCTCAGTTCAAAAATATAAGATATTTTTTGAAGAGTTGAATATTTAAAAATGTAAGATATTTTTAATCTTTCGAGATATAATCATATTTTTTTTAAAGTGCCCATATTAATAATAACTTTATATTTATTGTAGGGTGTTTAATAGAGATAAATATAAAAATATAAAATTAATTTAAAAGTAAGTAACTATTTTATTGAGAGTGAGATTCAGTTAAAAATATTTTATATTTTTTATCTAAAGAAGTATTTTTTTTTTTGTAAAAAATAACAATACCACTTTAAGGGATGCAAAGTTGAGATGAGACGTTGCGTGACGTCATTATACAAAATGCAGTGTTGCTTTGAATTGTGATTGGAGTGGCAGAAGTGAACTCAGCTTATTAAGAGAAGCCTTCTCTATATTTCTTTTGAGAGAAAAAAAAATTTAAACTATTTAAAATTTAATTTAGACAATTTAAATTTAATATTTTTTTTTTTATTTTTTATTTTTTATTTATATTTTTAAAATAACAAATTTAAATTTTTTTAACAAATATACTTATCAATCTAACAATCCAAATTAATATAGACAATTTAAATTTAATATAAAAAATTTAAATTAAATTTTAAATATATTTTGTACAGTATAAATAGATTCTCACTATAATAGTAAATTTATTAATAAATTTAATATTAAATTTAGATTATCTATATTAAATCTAGGCTATCAAATTAATAAGCATATTTATTAAAAAATTAAAATTTTTATATATTTTTTATTCTTAAAATATAAATAAAAATAAAAAATAAAAAAAATTAAATTTAGACTGTCCAAATTAAATCTGAACAATCCAGATTAAGCTCATGGCTCAAAAGAGAAGTAGAAAAAGCTTCTCTAAAGAGAGAATTCGAGTTCAACAAAAGTGAAGATCCCTCTCTCTATTTTTTTTTTGGCAAAAGGATCAATTAAACACACAATTCATAAATTAATTGTCAATGTAAGATTTGAACCTTAGATCTCGCGATTGTAGAGAGGTGAGGCTGTTGCTGAGGCAACTTGTCATTAGAAGAAGGGGAAATGTCTCAACTGTCAAGCTAATTCATTTAATAATGTTTAAAAAATTAAGATTTTAAAATAATTTCAATTAATTTTGACACTTGAATTGTTGAGTGAAACATTAATTAAGTTAAACATACAGGTTTTGCTGGGAAAAAAAGCATACTTAATTTTTTTTTTTCTAAGATATTCCCAAACCCATTCCTTATATGTTCAGCTTAAATTATTTCAGCAATTCTCTCACCCTCCCAGCAATTTTTTTTCATATTTAGTCGAAGTAAAATTATCATTCTTTTTTTTAAATATTAAACAAACTCATCATCCTCAATTTAAAAAATGGGTTGATATGTCTAATTCGGGTGAGCATATCCTCCTTTATCTTCTTATCCTCAGTGAGGTGGCATCAGAATCTGCAATCATGCAGCTCCCAAATGCCCTTTGACGCCGACGACGCTCCACTTGCACACTGTGCACTCTTCCCTGATTTATCCAATATTATTATATACTTTTATATATCAATAAAACTCATTAAATACACTTTACAATCTCACTTTTTTAAAATAAAAATATAAATTTTTAAAATACTCTTCATTCAATACTTCATTAATAAAAGAATATTAAAGGAAGAGAATATATGAAGAGGTTAATATTGAAAAAGCATCATTAATAAAACCTTATTTTATTAAAGTGTCTTATATTTTAAAATGTTGAATCTTTCCCAAAAGTATTTTATTATTTGAGACGGAAGGAGTATATTATATTTTAATATTACAATATATTGTACTATTTCTTAAGGAAAATGTAAAATCTTTGTTGAAGGGGATATGTCTTCATGTATATTTCATCATCCATATAATTTAATTAATTATTAATAATATATGTTTATTTGGTGAAATGTGGGT
Organism: Prosopis cineraria; assembly: GCF_029017545.1. NCBI lineage: Eukaryota > Viridiplantae > Streptophyta > Magnoliopsida > Fabales > Fabaceae > Prosopis > Prosopis cineraria. The sequence goes on along the minus strand of NW_026555336.1, from coordinate 36,097,207 downwards.
GAATTTTACTCAACATACATGGAGAGAAATAAAGAAGAGATACATTGCATTAAATATAATTAGTATATAAGTGGAATCATTCATGAATTCTAGTTAAGATAGAATGCTAAGTCTACTTCAGAATATAGTAAAATATTAGTGAATAATTGAGTGGGTGAACTTATTTATATAGATTAATTCCTCTATCCCAAATTATAAAGCATTTTTTTTAAAAAAATTTCTATCTTAAAATATAAGACACTTTAAGCAGATTAAGGTTTCATTAAATACATTAATTTAAATATTATTCTTTCTCCCTCTATGATTAATTTCTGTCCTTTCTCTTTTCAATATATTAAATAATAGGTATTTTTAAAAGTTTATATTTTTATTTTGGAATAATAAAGTTGTTAAATGTATTTTATAAGGTTTATTGGTATGTGAGATTTTATCTAAAAATATTATATAATTCGAGATTGAGGGAGTATTTTATTTTATAATTTTAAAGCTGAGTAAATCTCCCCCATTCCAAAGATACTTTCTTGGATGTAATATGAAGTATAAAGTTTATATTCCGTAGAAAACAAACATTTATGTCGTAGTGGTTGTGAACGATTCAACTTGAATCGCTTGTTTTTAAGAAAATCCACCGCAAAAAATAGAACACCAGGTGAGAGAATAGGGGTGGCAAGAGTTGGCTATCGTTTTGAAGGGATTTTCAAAACCAGTACGCTTGGCTGGTGGCTCCGCGTGAAATTTAGATTTAATAATTGTATTTAATATAGATATTAAATATCTGTATTACTTAAATTATTAAAATTTATATTAATAATTTTAAATTTATATTTCATTTAAGATTAATGAATATATGAGTTTATTTAAATCATTAATTTAAATTTTAATAATTTAAATGATATGCACACTTAATATTTATATTAAATATGATTATCAAATCAAAATTCTTAGTGGCAAGAAATCCAAAATTGAGAGTTGAGAGACAAATATGTGGCCTGAATCCTCTCGTGTTGGACTCTTGACACACCGGATTTAATGGTAATGATTATATGCAACAGTAGCAGTATTTTGTTTTTTGTTTTTAACCGGCCAACAATAATTGTGAAGTTATTTTCAAAGAAAAATGACAATAAAATATTTTTCAAATGTGTAAATGATAAATAGATACCAGAAAATGAAAATAATTTTCTAATTTTAGAGAACTTGTTTGGTATTTTACTTTTTTTTTTATAAAATGACATGTTTACCCCTATTTCCTCTCACATGCTCACTGCCACTTCCATCCTCTCTGTTGTCCTCTTCCTCTCTCACCATAATTTCCCACTACATCTTCGCCATCTTGAATAATAAAGTAGACAATTCACTTCGAAACACAAACATTCTACTGACAGCAAATAATGAATCAAACCAAGTAACCCAAGCATTGAAGAAGTGTGAAAGTAAGTCGAGTGATCAAATACTTCTCGGCATCAATGTGACCAATATTTTCTTTATACGACAATTGTTGAGTGGGCTGAGGCTGAGGGCCATTGCTCCCTGCAACTCCCACATGCTTTCTCACTTGAGCTGTCACAACCATTTTTTTGACTTAGCTCTCCTCGGATCCATATCTATCGTGGCTTTTCCACGCAATTGTTGTTGAAATCACTCAACGACGTTCAATGAAGAAAACAACATAATAGAAATAACTCTAAAAGTATGTGTATATATCTTGCCCTTATCCCTTTAGTTGAACTCTCAAAGTTGATTCTCTCTTTCTCGCTTAGGTTCAAGACAACACCCGCAAGGACAATGCAAAGTTGCCATTTGCCTTAGTTGTTGCTTTCGGCCTCGATTCATCACTAAGTGTAACGACTAACAAACTCGAATGCGTGGTGGTTAGGTTTAATTATGGAGGAATGGTGGGATTCAAGATGGTGGTGATGTGGCTGGAAATGGTGGGGGGGGGCAGAGAGAGGAAGATGAAGCGGTGGTAAAAATGAGAAGAAATAAAGACAAACACGTCATCTTACAAAAAAACTAAAATACCAAATAAACAGAGATGAAAATATGAGTCAACTCGACCTATACAAGTTGAGATAAACATGGGTTGAATTAGATTTAATTTTTTTTATATGAGTTGAAAAAAATCTCAACTCTTGAGGGTTGGCAGGTTAAATGAGCTAACTACCCAACCCATTTATTTATTTTTTAATTTATTTTTATAATTTTTTAAAAAATAAACTTAAATAATAAATTTTAATTTGATATTTTTTCATGATTCATTATAAATATATCAAAATATTAATTTATAATATTTGTATAAAATATATAAATTGATTCGACTAAGTAAGTCATGCCTAATATAGTTTATATCCACAAGATTTTTTTTCTTTTCTTTATTTTTAATTTTTTTTAAAAAATAATAGGGGTTAAACGGGACTACCTTCATCCATTAGGGCTAACTTATATGATTCATGAGTTATATGATACGAGCAAGAAAAAACTAATTTTTATTTACATTATTTTTTTCAACCCAATCCAACCCGACGTTTATAATTAATTATTTAAATTAATTCATACAATCAGACTTATATTTTCAATCCTACAATTCTACAAACAAGCTTGTAGGGACAAAAAAATAATTATTACATTTTATAATATCTATTTGTCAGTAACATATTTTGAAAGTATTTTGTTCTCACTCTTCCTATTTTCAAAGGAAGTTGTGGTGAAAGGAAGAAGAGAGTGAGGAGAGGGCACGTGTTGTGGCCTGGTGGGATGGAAATTGAGGCGGTGCCGCCACGAAATCCACTAGCGTTAAGTATGATCCTCCAATTCACAAGAGAGGGATATTCTTAGAATATTCTTTTCCTAACTTGAGACGTGGGCTGCGGCCACCACTGCCACGGAATCATGGCCTTCACACAGCCGCTAGGGACAAAGGCCGAGGAATGTTGTTCCATGATACCCCCTCCCTGCTGCGTCTCACGCTCCGGTGACATACTATTATACTTCTCTTCTCAATTCACTTGACTTGCCATTTTCCTTCCCCGTCACATTCACTCCTCTACTCTATAGTCCATACAATGTACTCAGTCCCCCATACAAACTTCGATTCCTCACCACGTGCACCCCATCCCCAGGCTTTGCTTGTTTTTGTATTTCATTTCGACTCGTCTTTGTTTTCTTTTCTACCCACCTTCCAACACGTAATTTATGCCCTCCCGACATCCATTATATTATATTCCCTCTCAATAATTTCCAAACTCCCTTGTTTTAAATTAGTTCAGTCCACGAATTAAAATTTGAATACTTATTAAAAGAAATTCTTACATTTAATATTTGACAATACTTTTATTGTGATTATCTCTTATAGAAAGATACACATGCATAATAAAAACAAATTGGTCAAGATTTTGCCTAACAAGCATGAACTATTTTGAAGAGCCATTTGTTGAAAAAATAAAAGTAAAATTAAAATAATCAAAACATGGAGAAAAAAATATACCAGCAGGGAAGGAATACTTTAATTCACAAGATTATGAGTCATGATTCAAAAAATTTATAAAAAGTATGATAATTCTTACATTTGTATTAGCATTAAATTTTTATAGGAAATATAATACCAAGATGAATGTGAAATCAACTTATTATGCTAAAATAAAAAAAATTATTTTTATTTTTATTTCATTCATATTTTCTCGACAACCAAATAACTGCTCCTTATTTTTGTTGTTCATGGTTCCAACAAATTCAATTTATTTATTTATTTTGTTTTTTAAAGTATCCCTACAACTCGTAGTCATGAGACTGATATCTTAAGAAATCTAAATATTATTTAGGTGATTGTTCTCTTTTTAAGTAACCCTTTTTCATATACATCTTCAAAAGTCAAGCTGTTTAAGGAGCACATATCACTATCATTTGTGTCACTAGGTCCAATAAATTCAATTTAATGCAAAAATACCCCTATCAATTCATATTAGCTGGGTCGTTTATGAGAAGCCCAGTTCAGGCCCAAATATAGAATTTTGGAGGCCCCATCTCTCCCATGGCCCAATCTGATAATAATCGAATATGGAGGATGCACGTACGCACGTGATGCGCCTTTTCTGAATATGACTCAATATTTCCACAGACAAAAGAAAGGTAATTATAATTAGTATCAACAAATCAATAAAAAATAACAATTATAAATCTATAATGTCAAAAAATATGACTCATTTATATCACATATACATATGTAGAGCTCTAATGCTCCTACTTCATACATCACAAGGAAAATATTGCAATTTATTTCACGAATTCCATGTAGAATGTGATAATATATGTCTATTTTCATTATACATACATACATATAACATGGTGTATGCACTTGGTATTGAAGTCTGGGTCAATCCATCCAGTTAAACTGGTAAATTGCTAAACTAGTATTTTAGCATATTTATAAAATATTTTATTTATGATAAGTTAAATTACTATTCAATTACATTTTTGATAATTGATTATTAAATCAATACATTGATCCGACCAATGAACATTTTGGTTTTCAATACTTTGTATGCCACGTCACTTTTGTCTTGGCCAATTTTCTCCTTGAGTATAAAATATGCTTAGCTTAACTTAAAATTGAAATCCAAATTTTATTAAATAGTTCTTTGAAAAATTTAATGGTTAGTATACTTATTTTTTTGTAGATAAAGTAAATTATTTAACGTTGTTGCATGAAACATCAATGTAAGGTATCAGTTAATTTCAAGCGGTGAAGAGTTATAAATCTAATAAAAATGAATTTTTAAAAAGCGCGAGCTGGTATATTTTGCCTACTAACTAATAATATTTTGATCAATATATATTTTTATTTCGTTTTCAAAAAATATAAATGAGAATAAGAAAACCTTTTTAACATGCTAATTAGTCACTATAAGTCATACAAATTTAGATCAACCCAAATTCATTACATAGTTATAAAAAGCTCCACCAGCCATAAGTTTTTTTATTGCATCCATTAGCGATAATTTTCTCCATAACTAAGACTAACAACATAGAATTTTACTTAAGAAGAAGAGCAAACATGAAATTACTTTAATTTTTTTTTATAGGAAAGATTAGTGTAATCAAATGCAGAGGAGATAGAAGAATATAATTTAAATTCAAACGAGCAAGAAAAAGCGCTATTTATTTCATGGACGCAAGATTATCCACCTCAAGATTCTTTTTATATTTTTTTGCCGAAGGGGATCAGCAAGAATCTGAGGAATGGATACGTGGGTCTATCTTCCTCTCAAGGGTGTCCCTCAACCTCAAGCCTCAAGCACTCCATAATCGCCACTCATTTCCGTTAAGCAGAGCAACAAGCCAAATCCTCTCTCAACTTCCTTCACCCTCATCAACAATGCTCTCTTCCACATTCTTCTCTTTCTTTCTTCACCACCACCTCCTTCCTCTCTTCTTCTTCTTCTTCTTCTTCTTCTTCTTCCCTGACCCCTTTCCTATTTCTATTCCAAATCTCACAATCCTCTGTATGAGACATGAATCCTTCTTGCAGACTCTCTTCCTCCAAACACACCGCTCCTCCACTGCCCTTTCTTCTCCGAAATTGCCACAACACTCCAGCTTTTCCTTTCAAGCCTCTACTGTCACCGCCAAGGCCGTCATTCGCCCTTCTTCGCATTAACAACTCCAAACTCTCACACTCATTTGCCACTCTATCCTCTTTCGCCGAAGCCGAAGGCGAAGAGAAACAGAAGCAGGAAATTCAGCTCAATGGGCAGCATCAGGTGAACGACGACGAAGACGACGATCACTTGCCTGGAATTGCTCAAGTCTTCCACATATCTTCCAGCGCTGCTTACGGGATCTCGATATGCATAGCATTTGCTGCTCTTGCTTCTCCTTTCTTCATGAAATCCGTAGGCCAGGGATTGGCCTTGAGGACTAAATTGCTATCTTATGTTACCCTTCTCTTTGGGTTTTACATGGCTTGGAATATCGGCGCCAATGACGTGGCGAATGCGATGGGAACTTCGGTGGGATCCGGCGCGCTGACGCTCCGGCAGGCTGTGTTGACGGCGGGAGTGCTGGAGTTTACAGGGGCGTTGTTGATGGGGACGCACGTGACCAGCACGATGCAGAAGGGAATTCTGGTGACTAACGTGTTTCAGGGAAAGACACCCTTCTCCTAGCTGGATTGCTCTCTTCGCTTGCCGCTGCTGGTTCTTGGTTACAGGTAACCTCTGCTGCACATAGCCACAATATTTGGTTGCTTTTGTGTATTTAATATTTATTGAGAATTTTAGTAAGTGATATCAATAAAGATTTTGATTGACACTTAATTTCAATTAAAAATCGTATTTTAATTTATTTGATAGTTTTATTGGTAATTTGTTCTTAACGTTTTCATTTTATTTTGAAATACTGGCTGAAGATTCAATTTCCTAGCCCACTTTTTTTGTGCTAATCTATTTAAATATTAGTGTTGCTTTCCATAGGTGTATTCCTAACAGCATTTCTTAATATGATAGCTAACTGATTATTTTATTCGAGTTTTTTTTAATTTAATGTTGTATTTACTTTCAAATTTTACTATATCAATTTAAAATACAACAAACGTGCTTTGTTCTTTAGAAGAAAATTTTCACATGTCGAAGGAGGAATGCCGCTGGTGATTATCTCGCGAAGCTTGGGTTGAATATGATGATGGGGATTTCTTTCTTTTCACGCGTACCTACTGATTTAGTTGCCTTTTTGGCTAGAGACTTGGGTATGGATAATCAAGGCATAGGCTAGTTCGTCAGCCTTGGTTTCGTTTGTGTGTGTGTGTGATTCACATGTTAATATCTAATCTTGCTAAAATTTTGAAGACCGCTTGAGGAACATGCGGCTCTTATTTATGTAATATCCTCCATATTCCCCTTTAATCTTACACATTATTATCAATATTATTTTTGTGGCGGGGTTTGGTTAAAGAGAGCAAGCAATATGCAAGATATTATGCAGAGAGAGAGAGAGAGAGAGTATTCTTAGATGCTTATTTTGGCGTTTAACGTGGTTATTTATGCTTGAGTTGGTGTTATACTTTTGCTATTTGAGTAAATAACATCCTTAGGAAAGACAAATGGGGAGATAATAACAAGACGTCTTTGCTAAGTTGAATAATTCCTTCGATTATATCGAGAGAAATAGTATATAAAAAATTCTGTGGGGATCCTTTTTTCATTTTCTCTGAGAAGTTTTCCGACACAGTATGCAAGTTCAAATAAACACATGATAGCACTTTAAGACATTTGTCTCCTTGTTAATTGGAACATGGGTGTGAACAACAACTGCCCAATAATAATTCTTTGTTGAATGCTTGACGAGTTAAAAATTAGAAGGAATAGAGACTTTTCTTTTTCCAGGGGAGGGAATATGTTAAATGTGTCCTGCGTTTGCTATGAAGATCTTCCATGTTTGATCGGGAATTTCTCCAAGCCTTCTCTTTGTATATTGTTTTGCCTCAACTGTATTCCTGCTATTAGAAGACACTAAAAGGATATATGATCAAATGAAAGGAGAGCCAATGTCAAAAATGTACGTTGAAATCTAAATTTCCTTCATTTTTATGGCTTATGACTCTCTCTTTTAGTTTATTGACGAGAATGAAGACATGGAACTCATTTGGTTGAAGACATTGTTTCTTTACAAATTTTGCTTTGCAGTAGCGTGAATATTCATTTTGTAAAATGCACCCCTTCATTGAGATTCATGGGACTACCAAACCGATAATATTGGTCCCCTGAAATGCTTGAACAAGGAACTACCTTTTACTGGGATATGCAAGCAATCCAATAATATCATTGGCTTTACTGTCTTGTGTTATGCAGGTTGCATCTTATTTTGGTTGGCCAGTGTCTACTACTCACTGTATTGTAGGAGCTATGGTGGGATTTGGTCTAGCCTATGGAGGATCTGGAGCAGTTTTCTGGGGATCCCTGGCAAAGGTGACTTCTTCATGGGTTATCTCTCCAATAATGGGAGCAGCCGTGTCATTTCTTGTCTACAAATGTATACGAAGGGTATGCTCTTGATATTCAGGATATAGTACAGCTTGTTGACACTAATACATCACTGAGTTGGTTTTGGCTTGTAAACTTTCTGACACCCTTGAAAATGTTACCTTCGTCTTTTCATTCATTGAATTTAGTAAACCGTTTTGCTTTTTGATTCTCATTTTAATTTCTTAAAACATGATGTTGTTGAATGTTATATGTTAAATTCTTGCTGTTTCAACCCCTAACCTTTTATCTCGTTCAGTTTGTATACAGTGCCCAAAATCCAGGACAAGCAGCCGCTGCTGCAGCACCAATTGCTGTATTTTTGGGTGTAACTGGGATTTCTTTTGCGGCCTTCCCTCTCAGCAAGAGCATTCCTACGGCTCTGGCTCAGGCTTTAGCCTGTGGAACTGCTGGTGCTTTTGTAGTCAACAGAATCATCAGAAAGCAACTTGGTCATCTACTGGTCAAGCTTACTACTACCCCACAGCCTGAGCCAGAAGAGGACACTGCTCACAAAAGCATAGGGTTTCTCTCTGATGTTGCAGGTCCAAAGGGTACCCAGCTGAAAATAGTTTATGGGGTCTTTGGATACATGCAGGTTCTCTCTGCATGCTTCATGTCATTTGCTCATGGTGGGAATGATGTCTCCAATGCCATCGGTCCTTTGGCGGCTGCATTGGCTATTCTTCAAGGCAATGTCACAGGAACTGAGATTGTTATTCCGACCGATGTTTTAGCATGGGGTGGATTTGGAATTGTAGCAGGGCTTATGATGTGGGGTTATAGAGTCATAGCCACAATAGGAAAGAAAATAACAGAACTCACACCGACCAGAGGATTTGCAGCTGAGTTTGCTGCTGCCTCTGTGGTTCTGTTTGCTTCAAAGCTAGGGCTGCCCATCTCAGCAACCCATACTCTAGTTGGTGCAGTAATGGGGGTGGGATTTGCAAGGGGTCTTAACAGTGTTAGATCAGAAACTGTGAAGGAGATTGTGGCTTCATGGGCCGTAACTATTCCTATTGGTGCTTTTCTAAGCGTGCTCTATACCTGGATTTTGACCAAGCTTTTGTCTTATATTTTGTGAGAGTAACTTCCAAGATATGAAGGACAGCTTATGTGCGTGACCGCTTGAAGTGCAGGCGTATTGTGGCACAGATTGGAGAAGAGGATAATGGGGCAGTAGATGTGTTCTGAACGATGAGGCTCCTTATGACTCATTTGTTGGGAAAGGGTACATATCAAGTTTCAGATCATTAGTCAATACCTAAGACTGGCAAGCTCAGTTCCTCTCGGATTGAAGAAACTATTTGCTGCAGCCTGCAGCATTTTAGGACAATGTATCCGACCAAAGTTCATCAACAGTAGCAAACTTCAGGAGTTTGAATATCCAGGCCTGTCTATTGTGAAAACCCATGGTTCACTTGGAGCAACCATTTGTAATTAACAGTGCTCCCCCCTCCTCGAAAAAAGAAAAAAAAAAAGAAAACCCTTTATTCCAAGTCTCTGATTAATGATAAAAAAAAATCTTCAGTAGTAGAAGTGGACTAAGATCCTCTGAAGTCTGCTATCTGAATTTTGATGAAGTTGGGAACATCATAGCCGTCAACTAAATCAGCTAGAGAATTATGTCATTTAATAATTGAAATACTATGTCTTAAAGTTTCTTTTTTCTGACATCTTTTTCGAAAACGTAATCGTTGCTGCTGCAATCATTTTTCAAATAGATTTACTCCATTTTAACAGTGAATTATTCAAAATTTTTGGAGAACAAAATTTGTTGGGAGATAACCTGTATTCCTACTTAGTGTTGAATAGTTGAATCATTTTCATTTTAAATCTTCACACCTCAAACTGAATCAGAATGGAATTGTAATGGCTATAAAACCAGTAAATAAGAGATGAATGTGAACTTTGCAGAGGGAAAAACTGAGAATTTTGTCAAATCACTCTTACCATTTAAAACACAGTATTTTAATTATTACGTGGCATAATTCTCTGCCACGATTTAATTGACGACTGTGATGGTCCCAATTTCACTTACGTTCTGATAGTAGACTTCAGACGATTTTGATCCGAGTAGAGGTAGCCCTGTTAACATTTAAAGGTTTGTTGACGACTTGACGTTTAGATCGGAGCTTTGAGGATTAGCAGATAAACAGTGCTTCCGTAGCAATTATTACTTTCCCATCAGAGAGCACGTTTTAAGAAATCGACGAGAGGACCGTGCAGAACACCGATTTTTATTTTTTACTCTATTGAGTTTCAGTTATATTATATGAAATCAATACATCCTCATCCCAACATAAACTTGGATAGAGGTGACAATTAAATCGAGAAGTAATGCGGATATTATCTTTCGAATCTAACAAAGATCCATACATCTAGAAGATTAGAAGAAGTTTTATGTTTCTACATTGTTATAGGATGTAAAAGCAATTGTTTAGAACCAAGCAAAAGAAATTAGTGACTCTAGTCTTGTAAAGATAGAACTATATCATAATACCAAGTCGTACAGGTAAAACCATAAAAAAATCATGGGGAGAGCTCTGGCACAGTTGGGAGGCTAGGCTGCCATCCCGGAATCCGATATGGTCTTACCTGCGGAAGAGGTGGCACAAAAGGCTTCTTCCCTTTTATTCCTTTTCGTTTTGGATATCTTATTGTAGGCTTATCCAAGGACCCCTGTAAGTCCTCTGCAGAACGAAGAGATTCATTTTCATTTCCTCCATCAAGAGACTGTTTTGCGTTTGCGTCCAACACCTCTTTGATTTTGCCGTTCTCTTTTATTTTGCGTCCACCAGGCGACGGGGGAGTATTAGCCTCGAACTTCTCTGGTCCTGCCTCATTGGGAACTTCGGATTTACCATTTTCTCTAATATGTCCATTAGGAGACTTGGTGATATTTACTTTCAATATCTCTGAAACCACCCCATTGGGCTCTCTGGGTTTGCCTTCTTCTGAAAGTTTACGTTTCAGCTTCCCCACATCTCGAAACGAGATTATAATATATTTTTGACCAGGAAGCAAACGCTCTTCCGGCCATAACACTGACTGGTGAGGCTTTTTGAAGACTTCTGGCCGGGCAACACACATGCCCGGATATTTTTCCATCAACTTGGATGCAAGGATTGCATGTTGATACAGCTCTTGTTTTCCACCTGCATGAACTATCCTCACAAAAATATTATTCGATTTTTGGAAGCTGTAGTCTGGGGATGCCTTAGTTCCTCTCAGTTGGTTCTTTTTTCTGGGATCTTTCTCATTTTTCTCCGCCAAGCCTAACAAGTGAGCAACGTGCTTGAGCATAGCCTGCAGTTGAATGTAGTGTGACCCAAATCTTTCATTCTCAACTAGTTGCTGGTGGATAACATTGGGTAGGGTTTGAGCATGATGAAAGTCAATTTTATTTAAACATTTAGCTACCGCAGATCCTTCGTGTTTCCAATGGCCGGCCTGCGACTAATTTAATATTTCCACCCGGGACCAATGATAAAACCAAAGCTCAGCACATTCTTAAACGTATGTATGTGAAGGAAGGAAATGGTTTCTTTGTCATTCTTCCTAGAGTGAGAACAAAAATTTTGTCTAGAGAGAATAAGAAAGCATCCACTCTTCCTCAAAATTAACTTCACAGTTTTGATACTGTGTCAGCTCTGCAGACACATCCTTGTGCTGGGATCGTACTCCCATAAACCTGACAAGACTTGACGCTCCAGCTTCTTCAGCCTCCCACTGATCCAATTGTTATGAATAACTACACATCCCTTCTTCAAACAGGCTGCTTTGACATCGTTGCTCTGCCACAGATCTAGGTAAGCACCGTTTGGAAAAAGGTCTCTGTCTAAGAAATATACAGTCAGGTTTGTTTCAGGTTCCACACATCTATTATCACCAGCTCTTTTGATTCCACCTACCCCACATAACATGTCATAAAAGCTCGGCTGCTCAGATAAGCCTGAAGTTGCTGCATGTTTCACCACTTTCTCCATAGCAGCAATTGTTTGATTATCAGAATGCGCATAATAGAAGCCTGAGTTCAAGCGTCTGGGTAGGTTTATTGGTCCTGCACATGCAGGATTATTCTTTTAACAGGGAAAAAAAACTGAAGAAAAGTTCATTGTCTTCATAAAATGGGGCAAAATGAATAAAAATCCACCTTTGCTTAATATCTGTGATCATATATGCCGAAGGAATGAAAATTTCATTACAGTAAAACTTGTAATACAATGTTACCTAGTCAACTCATTTTTATACATATATTTGATTCTCTGAATTAGGAAAAGGAAAATGCGAATTTTAAGTGAGGGATGCTGACCTTCCTTCTTGAATTCATCAGACTGTGCAGCAAGAACAGCAGGGCCAAAAGATTGCAGCAATGGAACTGGGTTTTTAAACCAATACACATCGACATCACTGAGAAGTACATTGTAACCAAGCTTGAGTATCTTCAAAACTATTCTGGACTTCACTTTCGTCACCCTCTGAAAGCACTTTGTTCCAAAGTGGCAATCATTAAAGCTAATATTGCTTGGAGCTAAAGGATCCCTGAAAACAGGAAGTCCCTGCCATAAAAGTGAAGGAGAAAAGAGGAAAATCAAATTCAGACGCATAAATCTGGCAGTTAGCATAGAGCGTACTGTTCGATAAATTTCAAAAAGCACAAATTACTTATAAGCATTAACAGTTACTTTATAGATAGCCAAGGGGCTTATGTAGGGTATAACGTATGACTCAATTCTTGAAAGGAAAAAAATCAGAGTGACTCAATTCTTGAAAGAGAAAAAATCAAGGCAGTTTAAAGTCAAGGCGTACTACGAATTAGTGCAGCATTGTAGAGGGCTATTAGCTAGATTTTCAAGGTTCATAATAATAATTTCAACCAATATGATCAGTTCACTAGGTCTCTGTGCAAAAGAACAACATAACATGTTTAAGAAATTCCTTAATTCCCCATTAATAAGTTAGGACATGCGCAAATTATGTTCTTCCAAGAAAACTGCAATTTACCTGCAAGATCGAGAATTGATAGGTTTCCTCATCAAGAGCACAAACAAAAAAATTTGCAACGGAGAGCTGACGCAATCTACAAACCCAACTCATGAGCATGTCCTTGTAACTATATCCAGCTACTGTAACTACAATTGTTTTATTTTTGTCTGCAGTGACAGACAGGAGTGATTCTAAGGAGAACGGAAGCTCCAAAGGTGCTGAAAGTAACATCTTATCTTTGAAAGAGTACTCTAATATTCCGGCCAGTGATCTCTGGTCAGCAATGCAAGTTAATGTGCTTTTCTGTAACCAAGAATGGAAGATATTCCCCTTCCACAGTCCCACTGCACCTCGATGTCCAATTGTATAGACCATATTTTTCTGTCTGTCAATTATAATATATTGACCACTGCATCTGACAAGTTTAAGCAGGCCAGAGTAATTAGCTTCATTATAAAAGAATGAGCCATAGTGTGCCCCTACATGGGAATTGCCCATGTACTCCCATTTTCTGCTTTCATTATCTAAGGCGTCAGAATCTCTAATTGTAGAATGATAATCATCCTGACCATTCAGATGGAGACATGTGATGGTCAAGCTAGCATCAAGCACCAATCTGAAGTCAGATGACAGGGCCTCATGGATCATCCAACTATTATGTACACCCTTCCCGAATAAGAAAGGAGGAAGAACTCCATTATATAAGGGCATGTCCCTACTGTTCCATGCTATGAGCATTTTCATATCACAATGATTCCACTGCCAATTCTTTTTAAGTATTTCCTGCATCTGAGAAAACAAGGTATTGATTATGTTGATTGCAAATGTCGGCATGTTAGTAGTTGTACAATATTCACTAATTTCAACTGGAGCTTGGAATAAATTTATTAATCTACAATCAAAATAATCACAGAACAGTCTTTCAGGCTTTGTCCTGAAAATTCTTTCGTACCTCCTGGATCTGCACCCGTTTCCCATTATCTGACTGCCAATGTTTCCCAGATTTGTCCAAGTGGAATGGAAAGTAAGAAACATTTCGAGATGAAGCAACAAGAAGCCAATTATGGTCAAGTTCAAATGCGTAATTTAGGGTGGAGATGAATCCAGATACGATAATGGTTTCAGGATCAACTATAACATATATGTCTGAAATGAACGAGCGTGATTTTGCAATCATGGAATGGAAAAATGGAGTGCCAAGGAAGCTGGATACATAAAAAGCATATATTAGAAGGCAGAAACTTTGCGCTTGCCCTGCAGATTAAGCAACATTGCTTTACCTTATTTTCACACGTTTTGATGCCAAAAATAAACCATTATATCTTATTTTAAGGCTTGTAAAATACTTGACCCTATTTGTTGTTTGCTTGTTACATAGAGACGGGAGAACCTGTCTGAATTTCGGAATAGATATTTCTGACGCTGCTTCTCAATGCTGCGGCTGCGTCTCGCCCAGTTAATAATCCCTTGCAAATTTGGCTTTTGAAACTTAACTGTGCCTTGAGATTGTCATCAATATACTCACCCACTTGCATTGATCACTAATAACTAGGTTCAGTTTTAATCTTCAAACCATTTTTCTATGGTTCAAGAATAATAAAAACAGATAGAAATTAAAAAGGAATATAAATGTGTTTTTCCCCCATGTAAAGAATAAGTTTTCGTTCTCAGCTAGAGCAAACAAATTAACACCCATGATCTCTTCCGATTATCTGTATTACGACTTGTGAGTGTCCCCAAGTAATGTTGTGCATTCATGAAACAGAAAAATGCAATTCAGCTATCCATCAGTATATCATATACGACTATTCTTTTCCATATTGGAGGGTACAGAGTCATAGCATTACTTACGTGAAGTCAATGTCGGTATCAACTAGAACGCGGGAACCAAAAGCGGCGGCGAAAGAGGCAACGGACGAGTCTTGGCTGTATAGGACAACTGTAACATTTGGAGATAGAGCGAGCCATGATCGAACAGCTAGAGTCTGCCTGGTGCCAGTAGAACCCGTGAAAGGTTTAGGCGCTGTAAATATGGTAATGTTGAGATTGCTTGAATCTAATACAGCATTTGGGTTTAAGTAGGGAGCTCTGCTCTGATCCTTAAGCGAAGGTAACCTTTGAGTGGCATAGAGAGAGAGGCCAATCAAGATAAATCCAGACAGCCAAATCGACCATAGCTCCAGCTGAAATGCCTGTCCATCAGATCCACAATAAACACCATAAGAAACAAGAAAGACGAAGAAAAATGCAACTCACAAGCGTTCAAACAAATTCATGAGAGCTCAAAGGAAGAGAGAAAGAACCTTCATTGTTGTGTCGTTGAGCTCAAAATGGATCAAGATTTTGGTTTCCACGATTGTATTATTGAGTGTGAGTTGGGTAATTGAGGAGGAGAGAGAGAAAGTGAGACTTTAACTAAAAGAAGGAAAGAAATGCGAAAGTAACAAACTCACTAAGCCACTACGATCAAGAATCAGGGGCGGAAGCACCGAGACGCAAAGGCCGTGGGACATGTGAGGTTTGGCGGCACAAGCACGTCAGCTTCCATTGATGGAAGATTTTTATTTTGAATTGAATCGAGTAGAAAGCCAATTATTATTGCCATTGGACGCAGATCAGATCACCAAAGTCAAAAGTCAAAACCCCAAACTGCTTAATCACAAAAAGTAGCACCATATTTGTTTAAGAAAAGGCCGAACGCTTTATAAGTACGTTTCAGTCTTTTTCCGGCCTGAAACACCCGTTTCATTCCAAGCCCAACGTCCTAGGTGCTGCAGTGTGCAGAAAATCCAGAGTGTATTAACAAAAGTTAATCAAGTTGATAATGATTAAGAAGAAGAAATCACATGATAATTTTTATAATATTATTTGTTATGATCTAATTTTAAGATATAGAATCTTGTTAAGCTCTGATTTGATTTAATTTTGTTGTCCCCACATGGTTTCCGGGCCTTCAATTAAAAAAAGATGTTAATCTGCTATCAATATGAAAACTTCTCTTTTGATGCTAATTCAATGAGAAGACTTGCAATATACTTATTTTAAAACCTTAATAAAATCATTTAGAGAGAATAATAAATAAATTTTACTCAAATATGCAAATGGCAATAGAGAATCATAAATAGAGTAATTATTATAAATTTCTTGAAGACTTATTTGATGTGAAATTTCTTTACAAGATGATCATAATTATTTCAAAAATACATGCTTCCTCATTTTTCTAGGCGTTAGATGTTTAAAAATATAAAGGTTTATATAATCTAATTAAAAATATTTTATATTTTTAAATGAAGTGAGTGATAATTTCAAAGTAACAAGTGCCAATTCATATTCATTAAGAAAGTGACTAATATAGTGTAAAAATTAACCATATCCACTTCTTGATATCATTTCACAATTAATGAATCTAGACAATAAATAACTTGATTACTTTTATTAAATGAGTAGCTAAAAATAGGGAAAATGACAATTAAGAAGCCTATAAGGATATCAATCTCAATTAAGAATTATAAAATATTAAAATTTTAATTAAAGACCATGGTAGTTAATTGAAATAAAAAAAACATACCTAACTTTACAAAATTGCTCTCCATTAAACATTAAAAGAAATTAGCTCATGCTTATGTTCTTTGTTCGTCTTGGGCACGAAAAATTTGCTCTCATGTATGCAAAAAATTTGAGCAAAAAATTATAGTCTTTGCTAGAGTGGATCATCATCTGGCTCATCATCTTCTCCCCCTCTTAGTAATAGGTAATTATATTCATTGCTTCCTTTTCATCTTCTTTCCTCTCCTGTGTGAAAATATGAAGTTTAACATTTTTCCTCTTCTCTATCTTTTATATCTTCTCTTTTTTCTTGGACAAAAGATAACTTTTATATCTTTGTAAATGATATTTTACGTCGTTTCTCTTTTATAGCTAAGAAAAAAAAAGAAATCTTATTGATAATTATATAGATTATATATATTTATATATAATAAATGATTTCTGAGATAGATATTGTTGAACAAAATTGAGTGAATAAAAAAGAAAGATATAACGTGAATGCTGATTTTTTTTTCTGTTCTATAATGAAAAGTACGCCGATATTAAAAAAATATAATATGGATGCTGAATTGTTGTTGTCATAGTTGGAATTATGGGAAGGATAGTTGTGAAGTAATAAATTATTAACAGATTTTATCTTAAAATTCTTTTATGTAGAGCTAATTACGGCATGTATATTACCATTTACGTTAGACAGTGCAACAATATTACGCAATAGGAATGACGCGATCATACCATGCCTCTATTGATTGACTTACTCTAACTGTGTAGGAACAGTTGAGTAAAATAAGGTTTGAATTTTTGTATTGGCTGATGACTCATTCACATAATAAAATAGCCTCACAACTGATAACATCTATTTCAAATGCCAAGTATAGAGGACCAAAAAGATTGAATGCATAGATTAGACAATTGTGATATAGATTTTCATAAGTTATGCAACTATGATATAGACTGTCACAAGTTATGTTTTGGTTATATGTATGATATAAATTAAAATTTTATGTACTTTATGTACTTAAGTATTTTCTATGGCTCAATGTATAAGATACAGCAATTAATTTTAAGTATTTTTTGGCCAAAATTTACAAGAAATTGGACAAGTCATTAGTAAATTATATTGATTAACGTTAACGAATTCTCAAGCCACGTTAGTGAATTTCTAAGTCATGTTAGTGAATTCTTAAGTCATATTTGTAAATCTCAATTTGGACAAATTATTTTTTAATAAATAGTCATATCTCAAGTGGAATTTCATGTTTTTACAAAACACAATGCCAATATTCTCATGCCATATTAGTGAATTTCAAATGGAGCTAATTATATATTGACAAGCATGAAATTTGACAAATCATTGGTGAATTATCGTGACTAATGTTAGTGAATTCTCAAGCCACTTTAGTATATTTATAAGTGTTATTAGAACTTTTCAAAGCTTAATTTCTAAAATTATGGAAAATAATCTATTCGCAGGTGGGGTTTCATATTTTTACAAGATACAGTAGCAATATTTTCATGCCACGTTAGTATATTCATAAGTAACCTTGTAACAATCTAAAAGTTTTTTGATACTAGAAAAAAATTTATTTCCAAATAAGGTCCATGTTTTCTCAAGTTACAATAATAATTTCTCATTCTATGTTAGTGATTTCAATAGTCTTATGTTATCACAATAGTTACACTTGTATATAATTAAACCTGAAATAGACATTAGCATTATATTATGTTAATTTCAATATATATAATCCCTTTTTACATACAAAATATCCTATCTACCTAAATGGTACTTATGCAGTCTGCTTCCCAAAAAATAATGTAAACTATAAATTTATTTACATGATTTGTTACTCTCACATGTATAAAAAATATGGTATGGATGTCTGCAGAAAAAAGTCATTCAATAGCAAAACATATTAAATAAATAAAAACTAGATATATTTTAATTTCAAACCAATTAATATGCATATGGTTTTAACCCCTTTCAATCCCTATATCTATTCTTGAATTGGGGTTCCTACATCTATTCTTGATATGTCTAGCTTGATTACATCTTGAGCAATGATACACCTTCTTATTTTAAAACTATGACTCTCTTCGCTTGGTGTGTGGTCGTCCTAGGAGATGTGTAGTTAGTGGTGGTTTCAAAAAGAAATTGTTTTCATAATCTTTATAATGTAACTTAATCAACTAAGGCATGTCAATAGTTTTCACTGAAATCATTGTGAAACTATAAATTTTTCTTGTGCACAGATGCTTTTGTAAATACAGTTGCAACGTCAAATGTTTGGCTAACACCCATAAATAAATCCTTTCATTTTACTCAATTAACCTTAAGGAGTAGTATAGGAGCATTTTGTGTTGAACATGGCAAAGAGGGTGATATACCTTCAAGCTCTTATTTAGATAAAAGATTCTGACAGTGACCATTGTAAGAAATCTTTCATCTTGCATTACAATTACTCACAAGTTAATACTTCTTTTGCCAAAGTACTTGCCATTAGGAAATAAACCTAAAACAACTAAGAACAACATATAAATTTATTACTTCACAATTATCCTTCTCATAATCCCAACTATGATTACAACAATTCAACATTCATGTTATATTTTTTAACATCAGCATATTTTTTATCACAGAACAAAAAAATTAGCATTTACGGTACATTTTTTTTCACTCAATTTTTTTCAATATTATTTGTGCCTTTGCAACTATCATTCCCGCAATCTCAACTATGATTACAACAATTTAGCATTTATGTTTCATTTTTCAACATCAATGTACTCGCAGAACAGAAAAAAATCAGCATCCACATTACATCTTTCTTTTTTTTTTACTCAATTTTTTTTAACATTATCTGTCTCAAAAATTATTTATTGTGTGTGTATATATATACTCATCAACAAGATTTCCTTTTTTCTTAACTTTAGAAAAGAAATGATGTAAAATATCATTTATAAAGATATAAAATTTGTCTTTAGCCTAAGAGAGAAGAGAAGATATAAAAGATAGGGAAATATATAACTTTAGATTTTTTAAGCAAGAGAAGAAAGATGAAAAAAAAGCAATGAATGTAATTACCTATCACCAAAAAAGGGAGAAGATGATAACTTAGATGACGATCCACTCTACTGAAGACTATAATTTTTGGCTTAGATTTTTTGCACACATGAGATTAAATTTTCATGCCCAAAATAAAGAACACAAACATGAGCTAATATCTTTTATTTAGTGAAGGACCAATTTTATAAAGTTAGGTATTTTTTTATTCAATTAAAGACTATAATCCTTAATTAAAATTTTAATATTTTATGATTTTAATTAGGATTAATATTCTTAAAAGGTCCTTAATGATTATTTTCCCCTAAAATAATATAAAAAATGACTAATATTTCTCAATTTCATTTAATAATCATAAAATTCTGAAGATAAATAACAACTATATGACTACTTTTATTCAATGAACGATTAAAATAATATAAAAAATGATTACTTTCATTTATTATGAAAAGAAAACGTAATTTCGCACTGTTCAAATTGGGGGAAAAAATTCACCATTACTCCAGCACAATTTAATCCACTTATGAAGTAGAAAAACAGGGGAAGGAGCAAGTGATTTGAAATGCCTAATTATTCATAAAAGCCGAAAACATGCCTTCAAACTCAAATTTCATTCCCCTCTATTGAATATGTCGCCAAAATCAGGACGATGATATGATTACATACAAATAGACTTCTAGTGAAGCAGATGGAGATGCTAGAGACCATGGATCTTTTCCTTTACACCAAAACAAGTACAACAAACACCCCCCCCCAAAAAAAAAGCAAAAAAAAAAAAACATCTCTAGCACCGCTTCTACTATATATTTCTCCCTTGAGAACGGCCGAACCATGAAAATATCGGTATGGATGTATTAAACCTACAAAAATCGTGTCACCCATAAATCCTCACTGATATTCTTTCTCACGCACGACCTTCAGACTTCAAGTCCGCACCCTCCAATTTTCTGTCCTCTTATCTGAATTTTGTCGATGCAAACATCTCAGACCTGTTCATTCAGGCATGTCTGGCTATTCACCGGTGCCGCCGACCAGGTGATCTAGATCTTGATCTCCTTCCCCTGCACAAAAGCAAAAACAGCATGTAAACAAGGCAGCACTAGAACGTACATGTTAAGAAGCCTGACAAATTCACCTGAGTAGCTTATTCTTATGTGGTGATGGTGATGGGAGTTTTGTCTCAAAAACTTAAATCATAATCATGTCAAACTTTATGGCAACAAACCTGGAAGT
This sequence comes from Prosopis cineraria, assembly GCF_029017545.1. Lineage (NCBI taxonomy): Eukaryota > Viridiplantae > Streptophyta > Magnoliopsida > Fabales > Fabaceae > Prosopis > Prosopis cineraria. The sequence goes on along the minus strand of NW_026555336.1, from coordinate 36,076,369 downwards.
ATCAAGAGAAGGGTAGGGAGAATGCCTGCGCTGAGAATGCTTGCTATGAGGAGACCGCGAAACTTGTCTAAAAATGAAACCACCGTACTGACTTGGTGAGTTAAAAGGCACACAAAGTTTAGGACAAACTCAACCTTGTACAGAGTCAAAACTCCATAGGAAGCAGCCTGTTAACTGTAAATCTTTTTCTGTTTTCCATTAATAAGTAGAAGACAATCAAAGTTTACCAGCTACTAAAACCAATAAAAGCTAGAATACTAACTAGTGAGATCCTCGCCTAGTCCAACTATATAGAGTTGGGATATCAACCATGTACCACAATTTTGTTCATCAAACATCGAGTTCTTGCCATAAATCACTGGTAAATAGAAGAATTATAATACTAACTTATCATACAAAGACACGTGTACTGAACCAGTGGACTTGAACATGCATCGAATTAATTAAATTTTACGGTGTAACTTGCACAGGGAGATTGCTAGAAAAAGATTGAACGAGATTCCAGCTTTAAAGTGTGGGAATTGCTAAAATCCCAGGCTCAACAGGTGTATGCAGGAACTAGCTATTAAATAGATTAACTATCACTAAATGAGTAATGACAATTATTTCGCTGGATGTTGAGAGTAAGAAGTTACTTAACTCGCCGCTACTTTTTTATTACTTTCATAATTTATTATATTATTGTATTTCAAAAGATTTATTTAAAAAAATTAAATGAGAACTAACATAATGCATGTAAAGCCTCTAGTGATAACTACAACTCCTGGTTCAAATTTAGTGTCTCTGCAAGTTTGACATAAAAGTTGTACTCATGCAATAATATAATTCCGTAAATAATGCAAGTCAGCCAGGCAGAGGCTCAATAATGAGCAATGATACATGCATTCACCTAGTGGCAAGAATCCAAAGCTCAAGATATATATTTCTGATGCAAAAAATAAAATAATATAATTCAATTATTACATCAGTGTTAAGCTAAACAAAGGTCAGAAATTGAAATCAGACAATAATGCAGAATTAACTTTCTGGTCATTGGAAAGGGAGCCGTGCTCCTTCAGTTATGAGAATTTAGCTAAGTGATTGTGGCATCATAAGAGATGAACTAGAGTTGAAACCAGGAAATGGAAATGCCAAAAAGAAGATAACATGATAGCAGGTAATAGGCATGCACACATACGCGCACACAAAAAGATAAAGGGTTGGCTATAAGACTTACAGAATATACATTCTAATTCTTCCATGGTACCAAATAGACTCAACTTAGTTCGCACAGAAAACTAGCAAACAAAAAGTTATTAACAACAGCCACCGAGATTCTATTTAAAGAAAAAGGCAAACAGGATATTATAAAGAAACCTATGTAAGCAAGCATGAACTAAATGATAATTAACATGACTGATACTCTATTTCATATCTGAGAAGGAAGAAACTGTTCTGAGCAAAACAGCTCATCTATACCTAAAAGATAGAAACACCAAAAAATGATCGTGCAAACCTGAACATAAGTAATGAATGTTTTTATAAAGCATACCTTCTTCTAGACCTGACTGGAGATGGTGATAAGTTGCGTTTTCTGGAATGTAGCTTCCTGCAATACAAAAATGTTATGATGCACTGTGTGTTAAAATTAAATGAAGAATGTTAAGTGAACTCCGTCCAAAACCTTTTTGAGCCATCTGAGCCTTCATCACTTGACTCACTCGTATGATTAACTGCCTGGTCCCTGCTGCTTCTACCTCTACTGCTGACTGATGAAGAACGTTTCCTTTTATGCCTGTCAGACTTACTTGACTCTTTGTGTCTTGATTTATGTTCCCCCTTATCCCTTGAATGTTCCTTTCTTCGGCTAGGATTTTCTGTAGAACCACCTCTGTGGGTTTTTCCTGCTTCCTTGTTGTCAACCTTGGCACCCGCAAGTGAGGCCTTTTTCCTTGACTCAGAATCCCTTGCCTTCTCCCCATGCCTCATGCTGTCATCCTTCCTCCTTCCTTTTACCTCATTGCTGCCATCTGCTTTTTCCTTTTTCTGGTGTCTTTCATCCTTTCTTCTATTATTCTCATTCACCTTCTCATCTGCCTTAGTCTTGCTACTTTGTACATCCTTAGCAAAGTCCACTGAAGAATTCTGATCATGTCCATCAGCTTTTTCTAGTCTTTTTCTGTTTTCCCTAGCTTGAGAATCTTCTGTAGTTTTTTCAACACCAGTGGTCTTTCCATTAGACCTCTCATGCTTTCTTTCAAAAGCACTAAGCCCATTGTTCTTATCTTCAGGAACATCCTTGAAAGGTTGTGAATGATTCAACTTTTTGGTCACTTTATCATCATGCAACTCTCCAATAGCATCACCATAGCCAGTTTTGCCCAAATTATTCACCAAATTTGTTTGACTTCCACCATTTTCTCCAAGTCTCAATTGTGAACTGCTATTAGTGGATCCATCATGCATATCTTCGGATGAATTCATAATGCCTGACTGGTGGACATCTTTTAAAGGTGGCACGCTTGAACTGTCCATTTCATCATCATCATCCTCAGCATCAGAAGCATAGTTCCCCAGACCTAAAACATCTCCTGGAGAGCTGGAATTAGATTTTTCACTGTCAGCATCAGGTTCGGGTTCCTTGACTTTAACTGGAACTAGAACCTTCGCAGATGACTTGTGAACTGGAGCTGAGGGTGGAGATATTGATGCCTTATGGTTTGAAATCACTGGGAAAAAACAAAGCCAGAACTTGTGACGTTCAACAATCCAGAAAGTTGACAATTCAATTGTCCATTAAGATACGTTTAAACAGAAAAACTAGAGAAAGTCAGAATATTACCTTCAGAAGTTAGATCATCTTCCCTAAGAACTTTAGTTGCAATCTCATCAAAAAGCTCATCAGTTACCTGCTATGAACCTCTAGTTAGAACTACAGGTATACTAAGTTTCTTTTTTCTTTTTTCCTTCTCTTGTCTGCAGCAGATAGATATGAGATAAGATAATCTAAAGTTAACCTTCAAAAGAACTTCAGTTAGCACACGTTTTATTTCCTGGTTAATTGCAGCGGTTCTAGCAGCTTCAACATCATCCTACATAAAAAAAAAAAAAGGCTGATCAAATTTCAAAGACCAGAGCTGATATATAACTATTAATCAACTAAAATTGCAGAAGATAATAATTCTTATATAGAATTATTTTGCAAAAAGAAACTTTATAGTAAATAATAAAACCTCTTCTTCCTCCTCCTCCTCCTCATCAGCTGATCTAGAAGAATCGATGCTTTTGCTATCTTGCTCGTCACCCTTTGTATATGACTTTTCAACACCATCATGCGTAAATTTTGATTCCTCCTTAGGATGCTCAACAGAAGGAGCAATAACGGCTTTCTTTATTTCCTCTCTAAGCCAATTAGGTACTGAGGCCTGAAAAATAATTGCAAATGAGATATAATATAATATATATCCAACCAAGCATAAACGTTCAAGGCATAGGTACCTTTTTAGGACGTTCGGGAAAACCAGAAACCCCAAATGCATCAGCAGAGAAAGCTGATGTGGGATGCACTGTAGTTCCTACAGTAAGGGCAAAAGGTGCAGCACCTGGTGGAATTGGAGGAGGGAGGCCAGATCCAGGAAACCTTCCAAATGGCGGTGCCACATGCCCAGGAACAGGAGGTGTGGTGGTAATGGAAGGGTCATGCTGTAAGATGAACTAAATGTTAGCATAATCACATATAACCCATGAATTAAGGAGAGAAAAGACAATAAAATCAAGACCTGTGGTCCTGAGGCAAGAACTGGAGATATGGGTGGATAAACAACACCAGGTGCCACTGGAGGAGCCCAATTATTCACCGAAGGCACTCCACTTACAGGATCAATGCCTCTAATAGAAGTAGCTGAATCATGATGACCATAAGTTGATTGCATTTGTAGGTCACCATCACGATTAAACCGAGGTGCAAAATCTAAAGGCTGGTCAGCAAGACTGATAGCTGGGTCCACTGAATGGCTACCAGATGCAAAGGGTGCTTGCACTGATGGCTGCACGCGATGCTGTTCCTGGGACAACGAACTTGACAAATGCATCAATGTGTATGATTGTTGACTGTGATCAGTAGTTTCTTTACCTGTCATTTTAGCCATTAGTCAAAGTAGGAAATAATTAACGGAAGAATGGAATGCTTGATGTTCAAAGAAGGCCCCAGGGGCCTAGAATTCTGCTCCTCAAAGTAATGTGGTTGCTTCCCCACCTCCTTTTGCATGATAACCCGTCATCAAATATCATAATTGGAAAATATGCTACATATATATATATATATATATCTTATTTATCAAAGATATAACAAAACAAATAAATATATAGGAGATCCTTTAGACCTTTACCACTATACAAGTCTATCCAAAAACAGTTTCTCCAACTCTTTAATTTAAATAATCAAAGTAAAAATGCTACAACTACACCTAAACCAAAAGGAACAAAAACTGCATTAACTGATTAAAAACACCGACAAAAAATAATGCATTCACCAAACTGAGAATTCTCAATTTTATATACAAACCCAGCAGTGTGGCTGACCCATTTAATACATTTTAATTGATGCTCAGATTTTTGAACAAAATTTCATGACCATCCATTAAAAAGAATTCTCTTTATGATTCAATCAGAACTGTTGGATCTCCTTTCAACAGTGTAACATAACCCAGAATCACATATTAAAACAGAGAAACACCATAGCAGTATGCAATTCACGAGCCATGTTTGTGTCTATCAAATGTGACAAGTTGTCAATGTGAATTGTGAGGTAATTCCAGCAGGTGAGGTGCAGAGGCGCTAAAAAAAAAAAATTAGCGTACAGAGGGATTACTAGCAATACTTGGGCTGACACCCCTTGTAAAAAATTAGCATACAGTCATACGTGCACCATGTATGATGAAGTCAACATCAGATATTGCACCATTATGTAGCAAGTAGGTATTTTGCTCAGACTTTTGAATTAATCTAAATATAAAAATATAACTCATCCAATTTTAACCAGATATGAATCAAGCAATTCGATGGCAAGTTTCCTATGTTTAATGCCCCCCAAAAAATGGTTGAACTTATCTTGAACCAGAAACTAATGTATTCTTCATGTCATGCCTAGAGCAGCACAACTGCTCAAGCATATTAATGTGGTCTAGTTTATTGACCTAAAAATATCAATCAGACAAGGTATTATGTAATTGTAAAGCGGGATTAGTTAGAAAGTTAGCCAAGGGTAGTTGGGACTAGGGATTTACGAGCAATTAGTGATGTTAATGACTGTTGGCTACATACAAATCGTCTGGTTAACTGTAATTAGGCTTGAATACTTGGATAACAAATCAAGTTTCCTTTACCCTAACCCTAGTTCTCTGTTCTCCATTCCTCTTTTCTGTCTGTTCCCTCTCTTTCCTATCATTCCCCCACACCCAAATTACAATTATGTATCAGTGGCATCAAGAGCCGGGTCATCCTTAGCCAACTCTGATGGAACCACCTTCATTCCCAAATCCCAAGTACCCTTAACAAGCTCCATAACTAATCCCTCTTCTTATTACAATTTCAAAATACAAAGATTGTAATAGAACATTTTGCTCAAAGGAAATCTAGCAGGGACAATGAAGTAGGGTCAAAAGGATCAATTTTTGGACCAAACTTGGATAGCAATAAAATTTATGGAGTAACAACATTTCACAAATTGAAATGTTTGCCTTATAACAGGTCCTCAATTTATCATCATATGTACCACAAGAAATATTAGAATATTAACCTATGAGCCATTTCCACATGAGAAAAACTTCACTAACAAATTCAATATACTAAGTAAATAATTACCTGTAACAGAACTATAACTAGAAGGTACCTCCTGCTGGTGAACCAATGGGTTCGTAGGTAGGTTTCCTTGGTGTTGATATGCAACAGTTGGATCTCCAGTAGTAGTTCCATCTCTAGCACTGTATGATAAATGACTATCTGATGCATAGGGTGCCTCTGAACTGACAGATGCATGCTCCTCCTGATGTCCTGGAAGGCGTTGCATAGATGCATCAGAAGAGGAAAATTGTGGATAGCTAGATGAAGGATGAGACTGGTTTTGAATATCAGGATAACGTGAATCAACAGGTTGTTGATACTGATCATGATAATGGCTTTGTTCCTGAGATCTTCCAGCAGGTGAAAATTGTGATTGTGGATGCTGATGCTGGCTTTCCAGAGCAGCCTTAGCATCTGCCCATGCTCTGGCCCTGGCCGCCCAATCTTCTTCATTCTTATGACCTACAACTATAAACCCACTGAGTTAAAAAAGAAGGTAGAGGTTGAACATGATTTTTAGCAGGTTGCAGAGGGGCAAATGATAGGAATCCATTATTGGTACATAAAAGACGCAAGAAAGGTTTAAGTCAGAATACAGCAATGGAATTAGTTGATAAGGGAGTTACTCATGTTGAATAACTACATTTATATGTGCTGTCAGTATTTTAATGTTTCAGTTTATGTTTCTTATCTTAAGAATGCTGAGTTGTCAAGTTTTTAGGATATTAATTTGTATGTGCTTTCAAGTTACGATTGTAACTGTAACTTTATGGTTTCTTAAAGACATTTTATGAATGAAAAGGAATGATTTTCAGACTTGTTATACGGAGATTCTCCTAGTTGGCTTTATCTAGCTCGCATGAGATTCTTGTTCAGACTTAGATAAAGATCATTTTCCCTACCCCATTATTAAGACTTAACATTTTGGTATCCAAGCCTCATTATCCCCAGGATGGTGAGGTACTAGAAATAGTTCTATTTAATCCCATGCCTTTCCCATAAATCCAAATTCTCTTGAATTCATAGTCCAGCAATTAAATCAACTCTCATCTCGTCTGAATGTAGTGGATGAAATTTCAACAGAACAACTTTTACAAGATACAAGGCAATCCTCATGACACAAAGGCAAACAACCTGAAATTTTATATGCTACAGCAGAAGATGATGAAGAGCACAACATACCTTGGTGGATTTGAAACCCTTCTAGGAGACCACATACCAAAGTTGACTTTCACAAGTTTGAAGGTGGTGATCCCAGGGGTTGGTCACTCAAGGCAGAGAAATATTTCAAATATTATCAAACTCCCAAGGATATGAAAGTAGATGTGGCAGCTATGTACTCAGAGGGGGATGTGTTAGACCTGTTCGGATAGGCTAGTTCAGAAAGATCGATCAACTACTGGGAAGACCTAGTGTGCATGCTTCAAGAAAACTTTGAACCCATTGAGTTCCAAAATCCAAAGGAGCACCTCTATGGAATCAAGCAGAGCAGAACGATACAAGAATATCATTTGGAACTCGCAAAGCATATGACAAGAGCAAAAAATTGGCCAAAACATTGCTCATTAGGGCCTTTTCTAAATTGGCTTAAAGAAGAGTTGCGGGCTGATGTTAGGATTCAAAAGCCCAAATTTGTCAACAAGGCTTTGAGTTTAACCCTAGAATAAGAATCCAAACTTCAAAGTTCTAAGATAGCCATAACTTATGGACCTCTACAAGCCAACTAAAGAAAATCGCACGGCAATTACCACTCCTACAACCACATTGTCGAACGCTTCCCCCAACACGCAACGTGCGACTTCAAGTTGGGACGTTGAGAAGCAATTAAGGCATGACAAAGGACTTGGTTTTCATTGGGGAGAGAAGTTCGTCCAAGCCATCATTGCAAGAACGCTAATTTGACTCTCATGGAAATCTCTGAAGAGCCCGAGATAGAAAAGCACTATGACCTTATGAACTCAAAAGGTAACCATAAAGTGCTTGTAGAGATATCGCTTCATGCTATTCTTGGACATCCTGCGAGCACTGCCATGAAGTTGGAAGGCATCTTGAATCACCAAAAAGTGCTTATTTTGATTGATAGTGGTTCTACCCACAACTTCATCTCCTCTACTCTAGTGCAAAATTTACAAATCCCAACTAAACATGTTTCTCCTTTTGGAGTTCAGATTGGCAACGAACATATAATTTACTGCAATGACATTTTCCCTCAAGTCACAGTTCGAGTGCACAGATTGGAAATCATTGAATAATTTTTTGCCTTCTCTTTGGGTGGTGTTGATCTAGTATTGGGTATCAAGTGGTTATCATCTCTGAATACAGTTCAAGCAAATTGGCAATGCATGTTTATGATTTTTTGGGTCATCAGGAAAAGGTACAAATTGCAAGAAGTCCATACTAGCAATCAAGCAGAAGCAGGTCCGTGTTCCATGGCTCAACAGTTCATTACAAACCAATATTCTTTTCAACACTCATTGCAAAACTTACTTGATGACTATGTTTCTGTCTTTGATAGTCCAACTACTCTTACTCCTCTTCAAAATAAAAACCACCCCATTAATTTGCAACCTTAGGCAACACTACCAAATATCAGGCCATACCGTTGCCCGCATTACCAAAAAGATGAAATAGAGTGCTAAGTTGCAGATTTATTAGCCAAAGGTTTTGTACAACCTTTGGTAGTCCATTTGATAGTCCTGTATTGTTGGTAAAGAAGAAAGATGACTCATGGAGATTCTGCATTAACTACCGAGAATTAAATAAGATAACAATTCCTGACAAACACCTCATTCCCAATATTGCTAAACTCATTGATGAGTTACACAAGGCTACCATCTTTTCAAATATCAATTTGCATTCAAGATACCACCAAATTAGAGTTAAACCTGCAGATATACATAAAATTGCTTTTCGAACTCACTTAGATCATTATGAATTTACAGTCATGCCGTTTGGCCTCACTAATGCTTCAACATCCTTCTAATCTACGATGAATGATCTTTTGCAGCCTTATTTGAGATGTTTCATCCTTGTTTTCTGTAATGACATGCTGGTTTGCAGTCCTACACTAGCTTACCATCTAGTGCATTTGCGAATAGTTCTTGCCAGTTTGCAACAGGACACTTACTTTGCTAAGGGGAAGAAATGTTCTTTTGGTTTACCTCAGATTGATTTTTTTGGGACATGTTATCTCTTCAAAGGAGGTTGCTATGTATCCTGCAAAGATACAAGCTATGATGGAATGGCCTAAACCAACTAATGTGACAGAATTACAAGGATTTCTTGACCTTACAAGTTATTTCAGACAATTTGTGCATCATTAAGGTCAACTAGGTCAACCATTAAATGATCTCACCAAACAGGGGGCTTTTCAATGCTCTTCTTTACTGGAGTAGTCTTTCCAAAAACTCAAACATGCATTAATTAATGCGCCTATTCTCCATTTACCAGACTTCAACAAGCCTTTTGTAGTGGAATGTGATGCTTCATCATGGGGAATTGGTGCAATTCTTATCCAGGACGTTCATCCCGTTGCCCACTTCAGTAAAGGATTCACATTCTCTAATCATATCAAATCTGCATATGATAGAGAATTGTTGGCTTTGGTGTTAACTCTGCAAAAATGGTGTCATTGCCTCCTTGGTCGACATTTTGACATCTATACCGATCATTATAGTCTTCAATATTTGATGGATCAACGATTAACAACTCCAAAGCAGCAACGACTTATAATGAAGTTGTTGCCCTTTGATTTCACCATCAAACATAAGAGTGGTTGTACCAATCGAGGTGCTGATGCCCTTGCCCGCCAGCCTCAACATGCTGATTTTATGGCTCTAGCTATTCCACATAGTGCAGATTTTGATGATCTTGATGTATGGATTGACCAAGACCCATCCACTCAACACATTAAGGATTCTATTCTTCAGGACCCTACCTCTGCTCAACATTATGCTTTGGTCAATGGGAAGTTGTTTTATGATGGGCATTCAATCATTCTAGATCACCCCACTCTCAAATCTAAGTTGATGGTAGATGCTCATTCTTGTTTGATAGGAGGACATGGAGGATACCTCCGAACTCTCAAAAGATTACAAACTCATTTCTTTTGGCCTCATATGAAATGAGATGTTAAGTTGCATGTTCAAGATTGCCATGAGTGCCAAATCTCTAAATATCAAACTTTATCTCCCGCAGGATTACTTCATCCCATTCCTCCTCCACATCATGTTTGGGAAGATATATCTATGGACTTCATTGCAAGGTTACCTAAGTCTAGTGGCATAGATACCATACTTGTTGTGGTTGCCCGTTTCAGCAAATACATCCATCTTCTCGACATATCTTAGCCTTTTATTGCTAAATCTATTGCTGCCTTATTTAGTTGAGAAGTAGTTCGGCTTCATGGTATATCCAACTCCATTATTTCAATTTGAGATCCAGTCTTCCAAAGCACTTTTTGGCAAGAACTCTTCCATCTCATTTACACACAACTCCAGATGAGTACAGCATATCACCCACAAAGTGATGGGCAAATAGAGGTGGTTAATAGATGTGTGGAGACTTATTTATGTTGCTTTGCCCACAAATAGCCAAAATTATAGAGTAAGTATCTTCCTAGGGCTGAATATTCTTTCAATACAAGCTTTCATACTACTACAAGCTTTACTGTGTTCAAGATTGTGTATGGCTGTCCTCCTCCTCCTGTCCTTCCTTATGTGCGTAGTCAAACCAAGGTCTTCGATTTGGAAACTCAACTCTTGGAACAAGATGCCATGTTGCAGCTTATTCAAGATGACCTTCTAAAAGCTCAATCCAAAATGAAAGCCCATGCAGATGCCCACAGACGTGATCTTTGTTTTAATAAAGGAGACTTTGTTCACCTCAAAATCCAGCCTTATTGCCAATTCAGTTTAACAAAGAAGTATGAGAAGCTGTCACCTCACTTCTTTGGACTATATCGGATTGTTCGTAAGGTAGGACCTCTTGCTTATCAGTTGCACCTCCCTCCTAATGCCAAAATTCATCCTATTTTTCATGTTTCTATGCTGTGTCCTGCTCATGGCACTCCTTCTCCTTCCATGCCACCTGCTCTTCCACTTTCAGACACTAAGGAGCTTCAGTTAAAGCCACACAGTGTTCTTGAACATTGCTGGATTTCAACAGGAACTACCAGCATACTGGAATTACTTGTTTCTTGGCGTGGACATCCTCAAGAAGAATCAACTTGGGAGGAATATGACCTCATTTGGGATCAATTTCCTCATTTCATCCTTGAGGACAAGGCTGTTTTCAAAGGGGGGGATACTGATAGGAGTCCATTATTGGTAAATAAAAGACACAAGAAAGGTTTAAGTCAGAATACAGCAATGGAATTAGTTGATGAGGGTGTTATTCATGTTGAAAAACTACCTTTATATGTGCTGTCAGTATTTTAACGTTTCAGTCCATCCTTCTCATCTTTGAGCATGCTGAGTTGTCAAGTTTTTAGGATATTAATTCGTATGTGATTAATTTGTATGTGCTGTCAACTTACGGTTGTAACTGTAACTTTATGGTTTTATACAGTTGTAAGACATTTTATGAATGAAGAGGAATGATTGTCAAACTTGCAATATGAAGATTCTCCTACTTGGCTTTGGCTAGTTTGTATGAGATTCTTGTTCAGACTTAGATAAAGATCGTTTTCCCTGCCCCTTTATTAAGACTTAACAGTAGAAGAGGACTAAAGTTCAATCAGAAACACATGATGGATCACAAAATTATTCTTCCATCATATTTCCCGTCCAATTGTTGCATGCCAAGCCACTTATTAATAGTAACTATTACAAACTACAAATGATGTGACAAAAGCATACTGGTATCTATAATTCATGAGTTCATTCATGAATATAATCAAATGAAAATACACAAGAAGCATATTCAAAATGACAATGCATGTAAATGAACACATAAAATGATCCTAAATAATAAAACAAGAAGCAAAAGCATACACCAGTACAATAATGCATACCATTTGTTCTTAATACAAACGTGTACTCCCTCAAGTTGATATATTCAATTCCTTACTCCGTTAGTAAATCTAATTATTAACATCAAAATTGTCCCTTGGCATCTTTCATGTCAGTAGTACTCATAGAGGATACAATTCCTGAAAAGGAAGTCACATGCAACAATAAATCCACATAATGATCAAATTCAAGTTTGGTATGACAGCCACTGGAAATCTCCAAGCTTAATGTTGAGTGCCCGTGTTATTCAATTTTATTGTTGAAGCCATTATCTCTTTCGTTCGATTTCTGGGTTCTAGCCTTCTAGGAGTTACTTTTTTCGAATGCAATAATGACCTTTCATTAGATGGCAGCCATTGAGCGAGGTATAGGCCAACACATGTTACATTCTACTAAAAACTATAAATAGGTGTGCTTGGCTACTTCGATACAGACAATAAACCATGTCGACAACAAAGACGACCAGAAGACTTAACTCACTAGGCATGGTTGAATACATGGAATGCAGCATACCATTGTGCTACGTTCTTAACAGCCAACGTAAAGCTCTATCGAATCTCAGATAGATATGGACATCAGATGATAAAGATTAAAAAAAAAAAAAAACTGCATGAAACCAATGGGGGAAGACGAAAAACAACACAAGTTACAAACAAAAACAATGATTCTCAAGTAAAAGTATAAACAACTAACCTGGATAATCCCAGCTTTGGTTGGTAGGCCAGTTTGAAGTACTCCACTCCTAGAATAGTTTATGTGATTTTGGAGATTAGCCAATCATACAAGCGTAAATCAAAGAAGCTCACATTCAACGCACATATACATGAACTTATTGAACTCTTCAAAACCAATTAATCCAAGAAAAATAATTCAAGGGTTAAAAACCCTAGATAACCAAGGGTGCGTAAATAAATGCACCACAGCCAAGAAGAGAACGACTGTTCCTGGGTATCAGAATTACCTGAGGATAAGTCTGGGGAATGTGGGAGTAAGGAGGGAACTGAGGAGACACATGGGAGCGAGGAGGGGGCGGAGGTGGAGGGAACTGGGTGTGATGGTAGGACGGAGGCGGGGGATAAGGATTAGAGTGTGCAGTGTACGACCCCGTCGGAGGAAAATGATCGGAGTGAAGAGGAGGAGGAGGTGGTGGTGGTGGGGCCCACTGCGGCGGAGGTGAAGGAGTCTGAGATGGGTGGTACTGAAATTGGTTGGAGAACCAGGGGCCTTGGGGAGGGGCCGGTTGCCTCGGTGCCTGCATCTGATTATGTTGATGAAACTGAGAGTGGTTGGGATCTGCCGTGTGGAGCGGAGGGGGCTGTGGCCTCATGTAGCCGTGAGGCTGTTGGAACGAGTCCATGGAAGGCCTTCTCTTATAGCTCTGGGCTGGTGGAATTTGACCTTGGGATTACGGGGGATATTGTCTTGGATTGCAGGGAACAATTCGGAGAGTCCGAGAGCTGCAGCGAATGACAGGCGCGGACGTCGGAGGAGGGATTTTAGGAAGACGAGGGTTCACGGAGTCGCGGTGGGGCCTAGCGCTTGGAATCAAAAGATGCCCTGCGTCATCCTAGACAAAAAATTATATATATATACATATACCAAATAAAAATTATATGAACCCATTTTTGATTCATGTTGTTTTTGTTTTTTGTTTTTGTTTTTGGCTTCCTTGTGTTTTTAAAAATAAAACATAGTATATGAAATGAACGCACGTTATTAACGGTTTATTTGGATAACATTTCAAAAGATTTTTTAAAAAAAAACTATCAAATCTTGCTTCTTGCAAAATTACATCAATTATACAAAAAAAAAAAGACTTTCAAAAGCTCAAACTCAATAACCAAATACCTTGTACATTAGTTATCACCATGAGGTGGGGGAAAACTGTACAATTTTAAAATTTGCAAGCAATATTTATATTTATAATCTATGAATCATTTCAATATGGTAATTAAGATGGAGACCCTTCTATTGCGGTCAATTAGACATTCTTGTAAAGCATAACTTGCGCCTGTGTAAATACACAGTCCTTATTCATGGACAACGGAGACTTTAAGTGGGCTCTCATGAATGGAGAGAGCTAAGATTTACCTGGGTATGCTAATTCTATGAGGTTCTTCATAGCTATGGTTTTCTTGATCTTAATTGAAAGGCTAATGGACGACAATATTATCAACCGCTACCAAAATGCCTTTTTGGTTTTCATAACTAGTTAGCCCATATACATGCTAAGTTTCCTAAAAACAAGCGAGGACCATTGATCCTATTTTAACTTTTGGCGTGAGAGATGCATGAGTATAACGCCAGTTGTGGGTTACATCTTTTTTGATTTCATGCAGGTCAATTATCATGATGGAGGTCATTCGAACTCATTGCATGCAGTCGAGAATGGTTTTACTTCCTACACATGAGGCGTCATGCACTTGGCTCTCCCACATTTGTCTTACTTGATCATTTTGCATTTCTAGATCTCGATTCCATTGCTTATTCAAATGGTTCTTTTGCTGCTCTGTCATGCTTGCATGCATGCAAGTGCAAATTTGATCTATTCAATGATAAGAAAACATAGTACTATCTCTAGTCAAGGTTTCATGGAGTTTTAGCCAAAAAAAAACTTTGCACGTTAGGATGAAGGGACCCTCATAAATTACAACATCATGATGGTCCAGACTCAGGTGCTGCAACTTTTGGTTAATCGTCATCATCATCATGTCTGGCTTTTTCTACTTTCTATTTGGTTTGTTTTAGTTTGTATGTTTATCTTTTTTACTTTTCTAAGTTCACTTGCACCACTCTAGTTTATTCAGGAGTACACATACAGTTTTTATTAAAGTAAAGCTTTGGCTTTGGATTTTCAAATCCTATGGATATTCCACCAATTTTTTATTTTCAACATCTATGGAGATCAAAGTTTTCATTGATTCATGGTGCTTTTTCAACTTGTTGATGGACCTTTTTTTAAAAAAGTTACTTATATTTCTCTAACGAGCCACACAACTCCTTAACTGCATGGGTCATCTTTTTATTTCTCTACTGATTGTCTTCATTTCGTTTGAGTTTTTTGTTGTTACTCTTATAATTGGCAGCCAGACAGTACCAACAAGCCCTTGGTTTGTTTTCTAAGGGCCCTTTTATTTTGCAATTGTTTTATTTGATGATATATTAACTTTTATTATAAAAAAGGAGGGGGGGGGGAAATGATAGTGCACAAACAAGACAAGCCGGTGAATGTTGCGCTAGTGTACTCATATATGAGACCCTTTCCCATCCCCTTAACTAGGAGCGTTCAATATTCATCCATGCCCATTCAGTAGGATCTTTCATTGACAATGACATTATGGTAAACCAACCTTGCATATTAGCTATTAATATCAATAAAAACATGTACAAATATACAAATAATATATGTTAATCACACCAAATCAAGATAGTTAAAAGATCCTACTTGCCATCTAAGTTGGCCCAAATGTTCTTTTAGAATAACTCATTTTGATTCAATCTTCATGCCAACTCAACTTTCTTAAGTGGCAAGAGTCATTTTTTAGCTTTTTTTTGTTTTTTTAACCTAGACAATAATACAATGCCATAAACTTAAAACAAATACCATTACCAACGGGTGGTTGGGTTGAGTAGAAGAGACTCAATTTTGTTTAAGCAAGATCAACGTTCAAAACTCACAAATGGAGGAAAGAATTAGAAAAGTCACCTTCAATTAGGCATGATAATGCTCGAATATGATCTAAAACACACAATTGTATTAAATAAACCAATATTATCATCAAGGAAAGGCTGTCGGAACCCATAAAGGAGCAGCTTGTGCACTTGCCGCATAATACAAATAGACTGCATCATTTACATAATCCATGAATTCATAGATTCAATATAACTCACACACAAACCTTTATTAATTATAAACAAAAACTCAAAGGTGGCTTCGTGGCTATCAATCAAGCTCGGCTCTTATACTGATATACTCCTCACTATGCGTTAGTTTATGCCTTAAGAAACTGCTTCTGTCAAATTCTTCGATCCAAAACATCAGCAGCAGCAAGGTGTATATCTGTCCTTGAGGAAACCGATCAGTTTCGCTTGTTTAATACTACGAATACATGGGTCAGCAGTTGAAAAAATTGCTTGCCCCACTGCACTGCGTAGCATGAGAAAGAAGCAAAATAGAAGAAAAATCAAGCCACTGCGTCAGCCTGTTTACTAGTCAATCGTGCATACAAACCGTCCCTTAAGAGTAGTTCCCTGTGACTCCCAATCTGCGCGGATACAAATCATTGCCAGTTAGGCTTCAGATCAAGGAGAGATAAAGGAAACAGAACTTACATGTCATAGTTATTCATTCATCACATAGGAAATACATTGTTTCAGTATAATTCGTGGGAGGTAAAGGAAAATTGATTCTTGACGTGAAATTTTTGATTACTTTCCCCATAAGAATTAAGAATAGACGCAAACCCAAGTAATACGGCAAAAGTTTCTAGCTTCACAATCTAATACACAGAGCACTTATCACCATCTAGTCTTAAAAACAGCTGATGAGAAATCAAATAAAATAAGCTTCAAAAAGGAACATCAAGGAAAAACAGTTGGTAACAAAGGCACTGGAAAATGGAAGAATTAACCAACCTCAACAATTTTACCACTATCCATTACCACAACCCTGTCGGCTGCTTGTATAGTAGAAAGCCTGCAAAGCAGGACATAAACTTCAAACTTGGAATCAAGATAGAATTTAAAGGAAGGCTACAACAAAAGATAACCCACCTGTGCGCAATAACAATGACACTTCTCATAGTCAGGGAGTCATTTTTAACAGAACGGAGAACGCCCTACATATAATGGAAACTGAATCATCAATATCTCTTGCTCTCTCTCAAATTTAGCGTGCCTAAAGTCTACACTGTCAACTGGCTTTGAGTAGCTTTTAGAAGCAGACCTTGACATTATGTTCACTCTCAGCATCCAGTGCACTGGTGGCTTCATCAAGGATCAATATTTTTGGATCCCTGAGAATAGCTCTAGCAATAGCAATTCGCTGCTTTTGTCCCCCACTCAACAAATCATCGTCAACAAGTGTTTCATACCCATTAGGAAGTGCTGAGATGAAGTCATGGGCATATGCTTGCTTTGCAGCCCATTCAACATCCTCTTGCTTAATCTCCCGAGTGCATCCATATCTTATGTTTGAATTGATATCCATTCTGAAGAGCTTAGGTTCCTGTACAGACAAATTTTTAGGGTCAGAAGATATTGCCTTAAAATCACTGAAATTCCACCATGTTGGCAAATTGATAACCTGTCCCACAAATCCGATTCTTTCTCTCCACCAAGTGATGTCCAGCTCTTTAAGAGGGGCGCCATCAATCAAAATCTGCAATCAAACTCAACAATAAAAAAATATATTCAAGAAAAAATCAACTATCAAATCATATTACTGTAGTGCATAACTGTCCCCAGAAGTGGAAGTATGTAACTAGTTCTCCACACAAACATTAACCAATATCTACAGAATTGATAGAAAAAATGACTACATCATTAGCCATTGATTGTTTGATAACTCAATAGATTTTGCACAAGCAAATTAATATTACAGATTCTTTTCTCAGCTGTTCCTTGCTACTCTCTCCAGTCCTGTTTATAAACCCCTGTCAACTACTTTTATGATTCATGATATTAAGAGAAATTAGTTACAATTTTCTTAACTGTCAATAATTTTTACAACCTTTCAAAATTACCCTTGATCAAATTAAAGCCATTGATTAAACTAAGAGTGAAAAGGGAAAGGCTATTTTTAAAGTGGGTCATAAATGTTTCATTAAATTTTGAAAAGGGTCTTTTATTAAAGACCAATGGTAGAATCTTATAAATAGAATGGGAGGGAATGATTCAATGCTATAAGCATCAAATTATCCAATTCCAATATTTCTAACGTTAAATTTTAAATATGAAGCTGGACTAATGCTACCTGACCATTGGTTGGCTCATATAAGCGGAGCAGAAGGTTCACTAGTGTACTCTTTCCACTGCCACTAAGACCAGCCTACGTAAAATCAAAGGAAATGAGAACTTAATATCTTAGACAATGTGAAGATGAGGAGCTGTTGCAAAAACTTGAAGCAATTTCTTACTATTGCAACCACTTCACCAGGTCGAACAGCAAAACTTACATGCTGCACTACAGATACCTGTTAAAATGATTGTTCATTAGATGTTCACATATTAGTGACAAAATGAACGTTAACCCTACATGCATGCACAAAAAAATTATATTTAGGAAGAAGACCATGCAAAGGGAAAAGGGTGACAGAAATTGCCAGGACAAGATATTGATATCCATCACAGTAAAGCATGCTACTCACATCAGAAATTGCATTTTTATTCAAGATATGACACCATACTGTCAAGAAACCCTCCATTCTTCCCCCTCTTTTTCTCAAAGAACTTAAACCTGATTTTTTATTTCTAGAAGTTTCCAAGACTTGTACTAAAAATTTGTGCTTTAATTCTTTGAAAAAAAAAAAAACAAAATAATTTATAACTTCATTGATTATCCATGCACAATATTTTCCAGAACTATTCATAATGCATTGAAGCTATTGTGTTTGACACCAAGACACATCAAATATTTTCAAGAAACAAAATGAAGATGTTAGAAAAAGGAGATATCTACCGTTGGCCTTGAAGGATAGTGAAAAGATACATTAACAAATTCAATATTCCCAATTAACCTCTGCAACTTTGCTCCTGTAACAAAGCCACATCCAAATTTCAATGTCAATTAATAATTATGAAAAATCTCTGAAGAAATTTGTACCTTCAGCCAAAGGATTTTTTTTTTATTTTGTTCACTACTTATAGAATGAAAGGTAATCTCCTTATTAAAGGTGGCCATCAAATCAAAGGAAAAATGCAAAAGACTTATTCAAAGTTATAAATGTGTGAAGTGGTTGACAAAACCCATAATGGCACTTGCCTTTCGCTTGGAACTGCTTGCTAGGTGAGAGATCCATCAACTGGAACACTTTTTCACTAGCCCCAACAGATTGCATCAAAGATGATATACTGTCTCCCACCCACCAGGTTGAATAAATAAGCCATTCACTGTATAGTATAAACTTAGTAAGTTTCTCTGCTGTAATATGACCTGCTAGAATAGACATTCCTCCAAACAGCACCGCAATAACCTAAAAGATTAAATGTTCAAATAAAAGAAGTCACGTACAGAGGCTTAACTAAACTTTGATCAAAAAGTATGAATAAGTGATCCTAGCACACTCTCTTACATTGGTGGGATAATATGCATAGCAGGATACAGAACTACACACTCACACAGTTAGTGTTCTCCATATTTGGCATTGGACCAACCAAAAAAAAAAAAAAAACAATTTATCTTTGTTTATGAAACACAATACGTGCAAGGGCTTTTAGGTTACTATCTCTAAATCCTATATTTGCAAGGGCATTTTATTAAAGTTCCCAAAATTCTTGTGTTTAAAAAATACTTCAACGGCCATACATTTATTATTTTATTTTAAAGAACAGAAAGAAAGATATGTTTATAGCTCATTTAAAAATGGGGAGGATGTTCAACTCCAAACAGAAGTTAGGAGATTTATGAGGGACCATTATTCCATCTCTCCTTAAACATAATACATGCATCGTCATTTAGGTCATCCCCCCCCCCAAAAAAAAAAATTTAAAATGGAATTAAATACCTTAATTTTCAAGGATGGACAAAGTTCTAAACTTTAAGGACAGTCTTACCATTTTTTTTAAAAAAGAAAATTATTTTTTTCTTGAGAAAGATCATAACAATGAATAAAAAGAGGTATATTTGACGTGTGGTGTATAAAAAGTAAGAGCGAAAATATTAAGCTATTTGACTTCTTGTAGATTCATTAGGTGATATGGATTTTTGCACCTGTGTATATATATATATATATTTTTTTTGAATCTGTATTAAGTATTAACCTTGCACTTTTTTTGGGAACATGACTTAACACTTATATTGCCTTCTAATGAGATATTTTTGTAAAAGAGCAAGATATTTTTTGTTATAGCAAGCAAGGGTACCATCAGACTTTGCTGAAGCTAATTTTACTTCTGAAGTGATCTTAAGGGTGCATTCCAGCATTTGAATCTATGCCTGTACTTCCTCAAGTGCTTACTTGAAGAATCAAACCCATATAGTTAAATGCAGCTACTGTCTCTCTTTCACCAATTGAGCAAACCCCTTAGGATAGAAATACTAATTAAGTCCATTCATGGATGTTAGCAATCTCTACACATTATCCTACAACCAAAATGCCTTTAATGTTTCTCTCAAAGGCAAACTAATGCAAGGTAATCTAGAATTTTAGATTACATCTTCGTAATCTTGCATTTATTCTGTTCTATCTATGTATCCCTACAATAATTGTGTATTAAGAAATGTCCTAGACAGCGTTGAATCTGTTGTTCTTTAATGTGAAAAGGTAAAGGCATTTTTGGTTAAAAAACCCAATGTGAAGATGTGTATGCCAGAGTTTAGATACTGTAAGCGTAAAACTTTCAAAGAATTTCTATAGAGAGAGCGAGAGAGAAGAGACAGTGAAAAGAGAGAATCTCATAATTTAAGGATTCCTTGGTTATACCTGAGTTGAATGATAAAGATTGTTGAAGCTGAAATTCCAAAATCCATAAGCAGCACTTTGTCTCAAGCTTATATCAGCTAACTTTTCGAGCCACCATTTATACCTGTAGAGAGATGGATACATGCCAGTCAAGGTTGATGTACCAATGAATGCTTGCTTTAATGCATTATAATTCAAGCATGATCACCTTCCAAGTTCTTCCTCTTCTGTTCCATAAACGCGGACAGTTCTAATGAGAGAGAATGTCTCTTGTGCAACCTATAATTCAATAAAGAAAATGGTTATGTGTCACATGAACAAACATAAAACAAACAATAGCGTAAGGAATTTATTGTACTTCATTAGCAGAAGCAGTGACTTCTTGGATCAACTTTGCTGCCTTTTTCTGGTACCTATGTAGAAAGACACAGCCAAATAACACAAATGATAAACAGGAGACAAAGACAAAAGAAAACACCGGGCAGAGGCAGAGGAAGCTGAGAAGGCAATATCAAAGATTCTGAAGGAAAACTTGAGGAGACTCAACAAAATATTCACCTTCCATAAAGTAGCAAAACTGCTGACAATACAGAGCATATCATCAATGTAAATAAACCAAGTGGCCAAGACAAAAATAACAAGTAGGTTAAAGCACCAGCTCCCTGTACAGATGAAAAAAAAAAAATCTTAAAGCCCAACGAGGCGGGTAAATTTTTAACAGCAAACAAATTTCATAAGTAAAGCAACCTGAAGAACATTGCGCAATATCAAGTTAAGGTCATTTCCAATAACACGTGAAACTTGTTGACAATCGGCACCTAGCCTACTTGTCAGATCACCAACTGTTACATTGTCAAAAAATGATATATCCTACAGAAAAAGGCACTTTCAAGTGAATAAAAAAATACAGTAATTAAACAAACAAAATGAAACAGAGAAAGACTAAGATATCAAGTATTGAGGACAGAAGAACCTGAAGAAGAAGGGAGGAGTATAATGTTTCTCTCATTCTCTTTACCTGCAGATATGATTAAAGATTAAACTCCACTCAGCAGAAACTATGCACGCGCTTCAAAACCTAGGATAACACGTTTAATCAGAAGACTCAATGAAAACTGAGAGCAACATGAGACATTGCTAAAGTGCTGTATTCATAATTTTGAAAATATATATATTCTTATCGTGCTCAAGTCTCTTGAATGAACCTTATTACCAAAGAATGCAACCACTCCCTATTTGTTGGTGCATCATGGGAGACATAAAGGAGAAGCTCACCAGTATCATATTTGCAATTCCAAAACAGCAGCCTCGTATCCCGCTGAAGCATATCCCACATGCAAAATGATAGGTTTCAAATGAATAACTAATAACAACGAAAAAAATGCATTCAATTTATCTTATGCTACAATTTGCAAGTGCTTTATTTCAGCTGCCTTCAGAATCTTCAGCACATCCACTTACTCAGGTTAATTAGAAATTTTCAAAGAACAACTATCCAAAGAGACGAGATAAAGGTATAGAGAATGATACACTTGAGCTAAAGTAGAGTAGAAGGAGAGCATTTCCATTCCGTTCTTTATTGATTTTAGTTAGAGCAGCGAGTGGCATAGAAAAGAATCATATCACTGTCAGCAGGTAGAAGGGAGATTTGACCATACAAGATTTTGACCTGCATATTCCCGAAGTTATACAGAACAGAACCAAGAGAAGTACATTCCGACGGAAAACTGTAATTTCCGCACCCTGTGCGGAAAAGATAGATGCAGTTAAGAAATGCGGTATGGAAATCTCCGAAACCTGAAACACAATGAAATGAAGAATTAATTTTGACCACATCGTCAACCTAAATTTTAGTCTAACAAAAGAACAAAATTTGACAGCACGCACCGCCGCAAGAATCAGAGCAGAGAATGCAGCGAAAATAACCCATCGGTCTTGAGCAACAAGTTGCCACATTTTGGCAAGCGCGCGCCACACGGTGACGGGTCGAGCTGATTCTTGAATTTCGACATTTTCGGAGAAGTCCCACCAGCTTCCACCAGGCAAAATAGAAGGAAGGAAACTGAACCATCTCCTAAGCCTCTTCAGAAACTCTTCATCTTCTTTTTCTTCACAGAGAGCTTCTGGATTCTTCTGGACAGAAACCCATCTATGGACGCTGATTTTGAAGGGCTCACAAAAATACGTCTCTGATTAAAAGGAGGAATGGATTGAACAGTACGAATTCTAGTATTAACGGCGAAATGGAAGCGACCATTGGAAACTCTGGTACAAGGTTTTCTATGATCATAACGAATGGAAGATAGTATCTGAGGTTGAATACCGCCAAGAAGCAGAGCCATTGACGATGGAATGGAGAATTCCAGACCATACAGAAGATACGGTGTGGGCTTTGGATAAAGCTACGAGCTTCAGCGCGTTTTTGCGAGGCTTGGTCGTCTCAGGCTCTCAGCCATGCACGACCAATCAAGACGAAACGACACCGCTTCATTCCTTGAGACGTGTTTGGTTATGCGTGCTCGAATTTCCCAATTCGTAGAAAGCTTTCAACTGCAACAGTTGCCACACGGCTTTCGTCTCCACTGTGCCACGTTTTCGGTTTTCACTCTCACAGACCCCAATGTCGTTGCACAAGTCTCAAACTTTTTGAATCCTTGGAGATAGATTCATGGGCATTTTGGTCCTTACGTTTGGCACCACCAAAATATCTTCTTGACAGTCTTTTGACTCTTTTCATGGGGAACCAATTATCTCTGATTCTCAACCCTCCTTCTCTTCTCTTTTCTCTTACTCGATCCCATGGCCATTAGTCTGGGGAATTTGTCTCTGTTGCTAGATGCGGCGTCGCCGCGAAGTGTAATACTGGAGCGGAAGGTTCGAACGGTAGCTTTGGACGTCGTTTTGAGCTTGTCCAAGAGAGATTCTCACGCCTACTGTGCTTCTGTTACGTCTAAGGGTTTTGACTCCGATGGAGATGTTCGGAACAGAGTCGTGGCTCGTGGTAAGTCAAATTCAGAGGTGAACGGTGTTGATTTTGACGCCGAGTCTAGCGATGAAGAGAACAACGAGAACGGGCTTGACGAGGAGTCCTATGATTGGGAGACACAATTGCGGATGAGACTGAAGGAGCTCGAGGACAGAAGAGAGCTGGAAAAGAAAGCTGAAGAATTGCAGAGTCGGATGTACGATGATGAAGGAGAAGGAATGGAAGAGACGGAGGAAGAGAAGAGGATGAGAGTCAGAAAAGAGCTCGAAAAGGTTCCATTTTACTTGATTTGTTTATCTTAGGATTATCAGACTTCAGAAAAATCAAGCAATTAAACCAGAATCAGCTCTTATTCGTTGTTTATGGGTTTGATGATTTAGGTGGCCAAGGAGCAGGCAGAGAGGAGGGCCACGGCTCAGCTGATGTTTGAATTGGGTCAGAAAGCTTATGGGAAGGGTATGTATGGACGTTCCATAGAGTTTTTTGAAGGTGCACTTACGATTATTCCCAGACCTACATTGTTTGGTGGTGAGGTTAGTTGATTGTTGCTTATCATCGTTCTCCATAGTTACTGGCTGAAATGCTCTTCATTTAGTGAGCAAAACAATGTGAGTTGTATTTTTTATATTATTTAGTGTGTAAATTTCAGATCCAGATATGGCTAGCTATGGCTTATGAGGCCAATAACCGCCATGCTGATTGCATAGCTCTGTACCAGCAATTAGAGAAGAAACATCCTAGCCTCAGCATCCGGCGCCAGGCTGCAGATCTTCGCTACATTTTGCAAGCACCAAAGCTCAAGATATCCCAAGAGGAGATGGTGACTATACCTTTGATTGGTTCTAGTTATGATAGGTATTTCGACACTCTTGCTTACCTTCTTATTTTTGCATAATTGTAATTATTGCTATTATTCTTATTTATTGCTGTTTGTGTGAAAATAACTTCAAATCAGAGCTTACATGGTTGAGTAAATGTCCTTGAACAATTGTGCATTCTATAACTTCACGTGCCTTCTCATGGGAAAGCCATTTGGGCTTGTGAAGGGCATAGGTTCTTTGTAGGAATAATGAAACTTTCGACCCTCAAATTTGTGTCAGTTTTCAATTTGATGTCTTAAGTTTAATTTTTATCGACTTGTCATTACATTTTAAAAAATTATCATCCTAGTCCTTTTAATTTTAAAATAAATTAACTCTCAAATTAATCATGTGTAAAGGATATTAATAACATGACATGCATATGTAGCTAAATGAGAATAAATTAGCCTTTAAATCAGTTTAATTTTTATCAATTGTTCTCTATATTTTATTCTTTTGTTTTTTAAAGTTTTTGAGCCTGTTTTTTTCTACCTAAATAAATTATATTTTTTTGTCATTAATCTTTATAATTGTTATCAAAATCAATATTCTATTATTCATGTCAGCAAATTTTTACAATGTCACCTCTTGAAACTCCCGTTAAATGTTAAGGATCAAATAGAAAACTAAAGCAAATTTAAGAGATCAAATCAATAAAAATCGAACTCGAGGAATCAAATTGATAACTAAAACAAACTTTAAAGATTAAAAGCTTTATTATCCCTTTTCTTTAATATGCAACTTGCTCTAAAACTTGATCAATCCGGAAGTAAGTTATGATATAGCTGAAAAATTGAAACTTTATACATTTAGTGAGAAGAATGAAGGTTGGAAATTATCAAATTCTCAAGGATTTTGAATAGTCAGTTAGAGTTTGAGGATTGGAATTGCTTAAGCTTGCTGAACACGCATGTTATTAGTAGCGTCGTATTGCATTCATACCTACCCTTTCCAATTTAACTTTTGTTCCTGAACATCTCTGTCTTTGAAGGACTCTTCTATGGTGTCAATAGAAGAAGGGGATTGTCTGAGAACATTATCACTGAGTACATGTAGATATGGTTCATCTGCTTCAATCCATCTTTTGTAACTTGAGCAATTCAAAGTTTCAAGAAATTTGATTAGTGGATACCATGACTGTAGCTATGCAGGAACATGGAGTGATAAGTACAAGGACAAGGATAAGAATCGGAGTGGGACGGTGACCAATCAGCTTCCATCAACTAAGGACTATCTTGCTGACTTTCTTGTATGGCGGCCACCGGTGGGATTGGAAAAAAATCAAGCTTTCTGGGTTGGTCTGACAATATGGTTGGGATTCGTTGGAGCTGCTCTCGTTCTTCACAGATGAAACACAAGTACATGTGCAGTTTGAATTCCACAACTTGTGATGTATTTATACAAAATATTTTGTCAAGGTTCTTTCATATAATGTTTAGTCCATGTGGTAACATTCTTGTATGTATATTAGTATCAAGTCAAATATATAATATATTGAAACGACTTAGAGTACATATTTTATTAACATTTCCTCTGCATGAGGTTATTGTTGAGGTTGTTTCTTGTCGCTTGGACAGTTGGACTGGCATTTGCCGTTCCATTTCGGACCAAACGATGGCCTCAAATGAAGTAAGCAAATAGCTGATTGACTCACCTGCAAAGATGCTTCACGTAACATTATTCAGTCAAAAAATGGAGGTGAATGTTAAACATAAATCTTGCACGGTTGAGGAGCACAGTGTTAGAGAGAGGGTTTATCATAAAAAATTAGCATATCAGGTAAAAGAATTCTTCATATTCATAAATTCCATTTCACTTATATGAGACTCATGGCATGTAGTTTTCTCAATCGAAGTGGTGCGCTTATATATGCTTATAAAACTACCATGGTCCATCTAAAGGGAAAGCCCCCAATTCTGCCCGGTGGATTAAAAAAAAAAAAAAAAGCAAGAACTTCAAACATTATGAAAAGCAACATTTTTTAGTGGAAACATCTCCGCAGGTCGGATCATCTCTTAATTATAAAATAACCATGAAAATTGAAAAGAAGGTTGTAAATTAAAAAAAAATAAAATATAATCTTTCAAGAATTAAACAATCAATTTAATTTTTTATTTTTTATAAAAATATTTATATACATGTATGGAACCTAACATTCTTTTTTTCTGTTTGACTTTTTTATCATTCTCAGTTGTTAATTCTTAATTCTTTTTATGCATCTATTTAATAAAATTAAAAACTGTATCAAAATAAAATCATATTTCAATAACTATTTATTATGAAATGAATTAATATTTATTTATAAATTTTTAGTATCAAAATGTGTTTAAAATATATATTGATTTTTTTACCAGCTAAAGTATATATTGATTTAAAAATAAATTTAAATACTTAATGCATTTTTTTTTTCCTTTGGCACAAGAATGCACTTAGTGTTTTAAAGGTTCAGGGCTTCAGGCCCAATCACAAAATATGGTGATTTTTTTTTAATATTAAAAATAGAATAATCCAACCCCTCCATCTAATAAATTCCCCGAAACCCTAACTCAGCAAACCCTTGTGCCGCGGATACCTCAGAGAAGCGAAGAGAAGCCAGATCGGAGATGACAACCCGCTTCAAGAAGAATCGTAAGAAGCGCGGCCACGTGAGTGCCGGTCACGGTCGCATCGGCAAGCACAGGAAGCACCCTGGTGGTCGTGGTAATGCTGGTGGTATGCACCACCATAGAATCCTCTTCGACAAGTATCATCCTGGTTACTTCGGGAAAGTGGGTATGCGCTACTTCCATAAGCTTCGCAACAAGTTCTACTGCCCCATCGTCAACATCGATAAGCTCTGGTCATTGGTTCCTAATGAGGTGAAAGAGAAGGCCTCCAAGGACAATGTTCCCTTGATCGATGTCACTCAGTATGGGTACTTCAAAGTTTTGGGTAAAGGAGTTTTGCCGGATAACCAGCCTGTCGTGGTGAAGGCCAAGCTCGTTTCCAAGAATGCGGAGAAGAAGATCAAGGAGGCCGGTGGGGCTGTGGTTCTTACTGCTTAGGTTTTGGATACTTTTCTGTTTATTAGAATTTTGTCTCTCTGTTGGTAGTTCCTCTTGAATTGATTGAAATTGAACCTTTTGCTCTATTCGAACTCGGGCTAAGGTAATGCTTTGGGTTTTTTTTTTTTTTACTTTTATCCCATGCATGTCCATTTCTCTGAGTTTCTTGCGGTTGATCTCGACTTTAATATATTATTGTTGATTCGCGAAATGGACGAGGTTTTGGTTTTGATTCAGAAGTTGATGTGCATGGGGTCTCAATAAATTGTGTAGAACTTCGGTTCTGCGGACTGAACCAATCAATCATTCTACGCCCTCGTTGTTGTGAAATTGTGCGCTTACTCATGCTCGTAAGGTATATTGAATTGGATTGGTCTTTCCTTGTAATGCAGTGCTTTGCCCCACCAATGTCTTAACTAGTTTTAGTCAGCGATTGATATCTATAATCTGTAACTATATATAAGAACTTCAACCAAAGGGTATTTTCATGAACAATCAACAATTGAGACTCATTTGTCAAATTTAGCATCGCGTTAGCAGCATTAATTTTTGCTTAGGTAGAATAGTTTCTTTTGGAACTGTTCGATGATATTAGATTGCTTCATGTACACGCAGTCCAATGAAGAATTATACTGGTTTGAAGAATTAAAAAGGATTAAGATGAGGTGGATCAGTTTCAGTTTTCTGATGAAGGCACTGTGTTGTGGTTTCTTTGCCCTTGCAAATTTTCTTCTAACTAATCAACTATCTGCTCAAGGCATTAATCATTATCCTGGTATTGCCTTTTCTTTTGTGCCTTTTCTCTTGGATATGCCTCATTCCTGTTGTTCTTGCCATGGTTTACGGGGCATTTAGCAAGTGAATTCGTTGTGTTCTTTTTTTTAACCCACAGAATTCATTGTGTTTATTAAGAGAGATAAATAAATAAATAAAATAGAATTTGGAATATGATGTGAACCAGGGCGATCAAGGGATCCATTGTATATTTATGTTCATGCTTTGTTACATGATAGATTGCGTGGAGTCGTGTTTAAATGGTTTTATAATTGATTTTAGCGAAATTTGGGAGGCATTTATTTGAGAAACAAAATTAAGCTTTTGTGATGGAAGACGCCATCTTCAGCCGAAAATGGCTCTGCTTTCATGATTATTTATGGTTTTTCATTATCTTAATCTTTTCTTCAGCAAGGGATGCCTGCGAATTTACAATAACCTTTATCAACATTTGAACTATACGAGTAATGCCTTATCTTTCAATTTTTGCTTTGAATGTGATTTAATGGTGCCAATATTAGTATATATGTAGTTGTAAATGTTGGTGGATGTGTAGTTGTAAATTTATAATTGACCCTTTGAAAAAAAACTAGAACGCAAGATTTTCAAGAATTAAATCAAGAATCGTGTGCTTGCGCCTGTGGTTGTATGAAGAGCAAATAACTAGTATTCTATTATTGTTTATTCTTTTTTCGAAAATAATTGTTGATAACACTCGAAAAAAACACGAGACAAGCAAGTTGAATACTGTTATTGGGCTTACTTGCAAGATACCATACCCTCAGCATGGCGAGAAAAAAACAATTCAGAGGATCACTGTAAATTCCTTTCGTTCCGTTTAAAGCAGTTTTTTCTCGCCCATCCGATATTCAAGAATAATAGTCAACTCGCTAGTGAATTTTCCATGCTCTGCAAAAACAAATCGCATCTTCTATAGTTGTATATTTATACTATGTTTTAGGAAAGAGAATGACACCCAAAAAAAATGAGTGAAGTTTTATCTCATTATCACATGTGATGCGTGTGAACTTTTGTATGGACAATTTGAATTGTTGATTAAAAAAAATTTTGAATTAAGTTCATTCTACCTATTTATGTGAATAATATTGATTTACTAAATAATCAAAATCAAATGAATACATGGTAAGATTAAAAAAAAAATTGTATAAAAAGGCTACCAACAAAAAAAACTCGCAGTTAGAGCTTGGAATGAGCAAACTCAATTATATAGGTCTAAGTCTTTAAACCTAATTTTTTTCTTTTTGCCTTTTCTTTGAGATCAAACCTTTATTCAAAAGACTCAGGATCAAGTCCATAAACCTTGTTTTGTAAAAATTAAAATAAAATTAAATATTATAAATTAATTAAAATATTTTGAAATTCAAAATAAAATAAATCAAGATCCTCATAATCTTTAGAAATTAAACACCACATATTTAGAAGTCTAAATTAATTATAACATTTATCAATCTTGATCTAAAGCATGAATCACAGAATCAAAATCAAAAATAAAATAAAACCAATCATGACTATAGCAAGAAGGAGACTTGAATCAAATTTAAACAAGACATTGGATCAAATTTATAATGGCCTAAGATGTCAATAATATTGATTTAGTAAATAATCAAAATCAAATAAATACATGGTACGATCAAAAAATTGTTAAAAAAGGCTACCAACAAAGAGCACTTGCATTACCATCTTATGATGGCATGAATGACAGTAATTTCTCATCTTTGAAGTAAGTCATCAAGTGTTCGATTTAGAACTTTTGATTAAAAGAATGTAAAGACACGTCAGTGCTAACTTGAAAAATTTAATTTCAATTCCTGCTACTTATCATTCTTTATTTTCTATAAGTATTCTTTTATTAAAAGTAATTATGTTTGAGGCATTATCGGGCATTAAATATAAACAATGCCCTCCACTTATCATTCTTTTATTTGATCCGTGTATATTTTTTTTATGGTATATTTTTATCAATCATTTTTTGTTATATTGAAAGTGTTCGAATCCTTAACTTGCATCCATATCCCACCCTATCCTTGCCATCTAAACTAGTCTCATGTAACAATTTTCATCCATCATTTTTGTTAGTTGCAGTCTTTTTTTTAAGGTTTCGCTGGCAATTCACCTTTTTTTCTTTTAATTCGATGAAGATAAATAATATTACTAAACAACAAAAACTACAAAAGGAAAACTAGGACGAACGGTAACTGCGAATGAAAAGATTGCTTGATTAAACGAACTCCGAAAGGAAAAGAAAATGTGAGATTAACAGAAGGTTGGCAATTCAACAAGGACTTAAAATTCTCGCAAAATGGAGACCAAACGAGTTTATTAATGGATTTGATGATTAAGTTAATTTTGCGTGTCTCTAATAAAGTACTGAAACGACTTGACGTTCCGTCGCATCTAATAATCTATGATGTCAATGTTATCCCATTCATCATGAAGAGTTGGCATGATTGCGATGGTTCAAGTTTCATCCCACTGGCAAATCAAGCACGAATTTAATGTTGACTTTGTCACGTAATTAGTTTATATTCTCTACTGTTTGAATTATAATGCATTTTTTCTTCCCTCATCTTGGTTTAAAATATAAAACACTTAATAGGTTTTAAATTTTTTTTCTAGTTCACTCTTGTATTTATTGACTTAGTTCATTATGTAACCTTATTAGTATTTATTACATTTTTTCCACTCTTCATAATAACTAAAATTTTATTAGTCTACAAGAAGATTCACACTTTCTCATGTATAATACTTCATTAAAAAAATACTATCTCTCTTATTTAATTTATTATTGATAGTTGAGAAAAAGAGCAAAAAGAAAAATTTATTATATTTATAATTAAAAATAAAGATATAACTGAATTTTATTGATATTTGAATTATAATTAAAAATATTTTATATTTTAGATTGAAAAGAGTATACATACATAGGATTAAATTAGATTAGCACTTTTTTGAAAAAAAAAAAAACCTTTTGAGGGCATGATGAGCTAGTTAGCCGTCATAAACATAATCATGGGAATGGGAATGGGGATTAGATGTTGTCTCAAAGTCCCAACAAAAGTAGCAGTAAAGTACTAAATCTAAAATTGCCGTTCAAGTGATTTAGTTTGTGCTTTTGTAGCATGCAAACTGGCACTCTGAAACTGGAAAGTTCTAGTTCTCTTGCTGGGGGACCTTGAGGAAGGCTTTTCTGATTGAGAGAATTACGTCGCAAAAGAATTAATTACTTCAAACTTTAAAAATAAATTTTAGAGTAATTAATTTTATTATGTGAACCTGCATATAATTTGTCCTTTCTAATTCTAATATTCTAGAAACATCCTCCCAAACTTTTTGAAAAATTGTCTCTGTTACCTTCACTTTTGACATTAATTTTCTGTGAATATGTATTTTTCTAGGTTTTTTTGTCTGTCAGAAATTTCTTCAAGATAGATCTATTCAAATTCTCTTGAAACAACGTAACTTTTTCTAGAATCATCCTCATATATTGAAACTATCAAGAAATTTTTAGTATTAAAAAAAATTCTTCTAGGTTATGTATTCCCTTTCCATTCATTTGTGCCATTCGCAGCCATCATCTGACGTTAACAATAACGAACCATTTATCGGGAGGCCACGAGTCCCCGCAGCCACGTTTATCGTTAGGTCGCACTGTACGTAGTCAGAAAATAATACATAACTTAAGATTGAATGAGGTTGATTTTATTTATTAAAATATTTTTATTTCTTATAATATCATGTAGAGTAACGCAGAATGTTTAATTCGGATTAATGTGAATTTGCTTATAAAGCACCCATACTTCAAATTATGCCTGATATCAATATTTGCCGACACTTCAATATATATTTATAGAGTATTAAAATATTATTTTTTAAATTTTAAAAAATTTTATTTTTTAATACGTATCCAACACATTTAAATTGTGAATTTATACTTTAAAAGTGATACTTCAAAATTATTTTTAAGAAATTAAATTTTGTTAAATATTACAATATTAATTTTTTAAATATATTTTTTGATTTTCTTTCAATGTCAAAAATTATATTTTCTTTAAAAAATAAGTTTTAGATATAATAAAAATAAAAGTTATATTTTTTTAATTATAAAAATTTAGAAATATAATCTTTTGACATATAAATCCTAATTAAGGGACTATTAACAGAAGTTAGGTTGTAAGTAATTAGTTAGAGTTGGAATAAAAATATAATTAATGATTATATTTTTCTTGATATTACTGTGAAGGATTTAATATATGCTAGTTTGGGTATTTCATAGATTGAAATTATATTTTTAAAATTTTTTATGATTTTTTGTAAATATATGTATACATATTGAAAACATATCTTATTTTATATTTTTAGAAATGAAAGTATTAATATATTATATACGTATCATATTTGACAACGTATCGTTATCAATGCATAATAGGAATTTGGGGGCCTTGACTCTTGGGAGAAGACTTGCTAATGAATAGCCACGAAGTCTTTTTATTTTATTTTTTTATTTTTTATTTTTTAAAATTCATAAACCACATATAGTCGTTTGATGACATGACATTATAAAAATTTAAAAACGAGGGCTTTTAACTTTTAGGTGGGGACAATGGCTGCTTCGGGTTATCCACGTCAAGACTCGAATCCTGAAGTGTTCTAAATAATATGAATAATAATATTTTTTTGCCAGTAATTGACTGTGCATTATGAAATATCCATAAAAATATATGAATATTATAAAATTAATAAATACTGAACAAATGTATTTGCTTATATATTTCATGATAGCACTAAATATTGTTTGATATACATACATAATATATAAATATACATTGGACTTGCATGTGTGTGTGTGTGTTGGGGGGGGGGGGGGACAATTAATTATTATTATTATTTGAATTAAAGCCGATAATATTAGGCAGTAGGGCGATTACACACAAACCGGCCTCTGCCCCAGACAAATGAAAATAAGATAATAGAAAGACAAAGCACACAGAATTACAGTTTTAAATTATACAGACCTGAAGACCAAAATAAAAGTAATCAACATATATAAACAAACTCTATTGAAAGAGGCAGCCTAGAGCCTTCCACATGCTCCAAGCTTGACTTAGTCTATGATTGATGTAACATTTTAAATTTCCAGCTTTGAAAATTTTAAGTATTTAGGAGGGTAGATGAGTCAAAATAAAATATTTATGAATTATTAATGTTTTTTGAATGACTAATATGATTTACATATTGTGGGACAGCCTTGGAAGAGAGATAAGTTAGAATTTGAGTGAATCGAGGCACAAAAGGGGCCCAAATTAGGGTTAATTTGTGCCATGCACTACGGCGAATGGACAAATCTGCATACATCAAATTCACAATTTGGACAAAAAAATAGAAAAAGGTAAGAGAAAAATGTGAAAGGGCAACAATAAACGAACTTGGGATTGTTAGAGCTATCCTCCAACATCATTTTGAAATCTTTTAAAGTTTGATTATTGTTGGGTAAACTTTTTATCTTCTTCCTTCCTCCCATATTTGAATTTTCATAAGTTTTTGGGGGTGTTTGAGGTTTAATTTTGTTTCCTTTGGGTTGTAACTGAACTCATTGCCTTAGTTAAGGTTTTGCGAAGTTAGATCAAGCTTATAACCCTAGTTTTATGGATTGTGTAGTGATTTAGAGTTTTTGGTTAGGGTTTAGACGAATCCTAAGTGAAAATTAAGAGTTTGGAAGCAATGTGGATAAAAAAGTAGTATTATTTAAGTGTTTGGATGTTAAATGGGATTAATAGAGTGTATTGAGAGAGTTGATTATGTTAAAGTAAATTTTTGAATGTAGTAGGTACCTAAAATTATGCTAAAAAAGAGTTAATTGGAGTCAAAATTTATGATTAAATCTTTAATCTTGTATATTAAATATTAGTCGAGGGTAGATATGTTAGTGGATACTTGTAAAGCTCAATTTTGACCACAGTAACCTTTTCGTGACAAAAAAATTGAGGTAATTAAATTATCTAAACTCTCTATTTGCATTTTGAATAGTTGTGCGGCTACTGCGAAAGCTTATATTATTGTTTTGGATAGAACATTATCAATATGAAAAATGTTCGTGATTTAAAAATTTTATGTAAAGTGGAAGGGATAATTATGTTTTGCACTATTATGGTTTTTGAAAGTTTTATGCTAAATCCTATGTTCATATATATGTACTTGCGAAAGTTGTATGATTCGTAGTGAAAATGATTATTTAAGTGTAAATTACAAGTTTATGGCTATATGTGAAATGGTTGAACATATATTTGGCATGATCATTGTAAGAAGGTGAGAGTTCACCTTAGTGTTGTTTGAGGACATTATTTATAAATTCATATGGTACACTAGTACCGTGAAAGCCCCGATACACAGTTCTATATTTATTTGGAAGTCCTAGCACTATTTAGGATAAATTAGGTATACGAGACTCCAAGTTTTCGTGGAAAGGGAGAATCTATGATTCATAGTGGGTGAAAGCATCTTTAGTCGGACTACCTCTCATGACTAGTGAGCTTGAGCCGATCCAATCACATAGATTCAATTATATTGAATTGTCAGGCCACAGATTCAGTTAGAAGAAATAATGAGGATATAAAGTGATGTATTGATCATGCATACTTTTTTTTGCTTAGCCCTTTATATGTGTGTGTATGTAACTTGTTATATATGTTTTAAATGATACTTCACGTACTTATTGACTATTTTTACATATGAGTAGTTTGTTTAAATTATTTGGTTACTGATTCAACTCACCTCATGATTATATTTTACAGGTAAAGGCTTCAATAGGAGCAAAGGGAAGGAAGGCGCTATAGAAAATTGTAGGACTTGAATTTGTATAGTCCTCTCACTCTATCTTTTAGGTTTATAATGATTGTGCCAACTTAAAATCATATGACATTTTGTAGCCACTTGCATGAGAATTTGTGCAAATGTGTGTATCTTAGCTCAAATGTTGTATCCGTGTTAAATTGGTTGTGAGAGATCGAGATATTGGTGCAAGTGATATTTTTGCATTATTTCTATGTTGGATTGGCCAAAATGAAGTTTAATGTGAATGATTGTCACCCTTTGAACTCATTGTAAAATTGAGGTTTTGGAGGCCAATTTGTATTTGGATTGTTTTGGTTGTTGTATTATTGTTCTATCAAGTTATTTGTGGTGCATTTGAGTTGATTTAAATGGTTCTAAGATTATTGACACTAATTTCATGGATTTGGACACCTTTGTTGTTGTTTTGAAAGGTAAGCAAACTAATTTGAGTTCAGGTATCTAACTTTCAAATGATTAAGTGTTTGAATATAAGACTGGTGCCAATAGTTATGTGATTTAAAGAGCTATATATAAACATTTGAATAACTCAAATTGAACGTCGGATGACGAAATGACACACTCTAAAAATTGATCTTAGAGTGCTATCATGATAAATGTTTGTTGTTATAACACAGGAGTGCGTCGCGGGCTCGCAGCTACGACATAAAGAGGGGTCCCTTTGTGCCTCCGTCGTGACGGATGGTACAATTTATGAAATTTGTCAAAATGCTCCACTATTGTTTTTAAGGGTTATAATTGACTTCTTTGCTTCTACTATCTTGTGTAATTTATTTTTAATCATATTTTGAGCTCAAACGACTTTTTAAAAAGTTTTTTGGAATCTCATTTTCTTAAATTATTTTATAAACTCTTGTATTATGATAACTATATTTAAAAAATTTAATTAATTTTAATTATCATAACAATGGCTTGTGTCTTATGTCTTATGTATTTGGTAATATTAAAGAGGACATTATACTTCATCATACAAATGTTGATATTTCAAACTCGCAACAAAGAAAAGTGACACTGACATAAATGCCATGGGATAAAAGCTCAATGAAAAGCTAGTTATATCCTCCCTTTCCATTTAACAATATAAAGCATTTTTTGAAAGTTTGAATGCTAACATTTTTTTAGTATTTTAAGATATAATTAATTTACATCTAAAGTGGCACTAATAAATAAGTTACTTTTTATTTATTTTAAAGTAAAATATCCTATTAAATAAAAATAAATATGCAAAGATGATGTTAGTTAGAAGATAACTATCTACTCCTTCCGTCCTAAATTAAAAGACACTTTTAAGAAAAATTCAACATTCTAAAATATAATATACTTTGAATCGAGAGGAGTACTTTGTTTGTGTGGTTTGTTTGAAAATGTTTTATATTTTTAAACTGAATATTTACTGTGATGCTTGTATTTATTATATTTCCATATATACCCCATGTTTTTTAAAAGAAAAGGAGATTGTTAAATTTGAACCTAACTTTTTAAAATTGACCTAACAAACAACCATTGTCTCTCTTACGTTAAGTTTGGGTACTTACCAGTAAATTAAATTAAATTGTCCATATTTGATGATATTTTTTTAATTATTTTAATTTTTTTTGCTTTAATAAATATTACGTTAAATCTATGTACATTCATTGTAAATTTTTCTTGGTCAACAACATTTCAAAGTTATTATCTGGGCTCCTTTTTTTTTTTTTTCCTCACATTCATCCGTACGTACATATGTACATGTATGCGCGCGCGCACAACATAACAACTTTTTGTTATTTATTATTTCTTGCAAGTTTAACTTTGTGTAAGGAGTATATTTCTTCAAAAGCATAAAATTATAAATCAAAAAATTGGATTAGGATATATAAAATTAAAGAAAATTAATTTGTTTATAAACAAATAGTGAGGCTTATTTTAAATTGCAATGCATAAAAAATGTGTTTAGTGACATTTCAGTTATGTTTATTACTATTTTATACCAAGACCTGCTGTTTTCTAATGACACTTCAGTTATGATATTCTTTGGATACACATTAAAGTTAGTTTTGTAAACAAATAGGAATTTGAATATTTTCCTAGTCAATCTTTTAAAAACAATTAGATAATGGCAACTTGAATATGCTTCATGAATAATTTTAAAATAAAATAATTCATAAATGTATCGATCTCTTTTTTGAACCAAAACCAAGTATGCAAAGCCAAAAATAGAAGGCAATCTCTCTCAAGATATTAAGGGCAAAGGGCATACCCTCCTAACTAAGTTGCCAATACTCTATCCAAACCAAATTATTTGCTGCACACACATATATAAAAGTTGAGATTTAAGTCTCTAATAACTTTCATGAGCATAACATAGAAAAACAATAATAAATGTTATTTTATTTCTATACAAGTAAACAACTCATAATTTATGTAGGTGGCAATTTTTTTTCAAAAAAAAAATAGTAGATAGAAAGAAATGCATACAAGTCAACTCAATAATTAAAAAAATTAAAAAATTGGCAAAATCTCAGAATTTCAAAGAATTACCTTATAAATAAATAGATGAATGTTAATAACATTTTACTTTAATGATTAGCTTAATTCAGTGAAATAAGAGAAAAATGGAAGCTTTTAGAAGAGTTATTGTGTTGAGTCTTCTTTGTTGGTGTTGGCCAACAAGAGGCCCTGAGGCTTGAGAGCACGCTCCTTCCTAGCAAATAGTAATACAATGCCAAGTAAGTTACGTAGCAGTCAAACTGACGCTTCTTCCGCCGTTACCACTCCCACGCGCTCCGGCTTCTTCTTCACTCAAACTACATTCCCAAATCCCAAGCACACATGTCGATGTTGTTATGTCTGCTCGCGACAAAAAAACATGCGAACCAGAGGAACAAAGGATTAGTGTTTTCGACTTGAACCAGAAATAACACCACCCCGTTTCCAGACTCTCATGAAAAACCGCCCTGATAGTTTGATATACACAACAACCTCCATAGAGATTACAGAAATTTCGCACCTTCCTTGCCCTTTCTCTCCCTCTTCCAAGATCACGACCAGTAAACGATTGAGTTGACTCGGCGGCTGACTCATTGACTCCGCGGCGGATATGGCATCGGAGAACCAGCGAATTGAAGACGAGCTCTCCTACCCGATTCTACTGGCGGAGCGAATCCGCAAGTCCGTCGACGAGGCTGAATCCTTCAAATTTGAGTGTTCCGAAGTGTGGAAGCAAGTGGATCGCCTTCTTCAAATGCTTCGAACCCTGGTTCGCTTCGCCAGCACTACCCCTTCACTCTACGAGGTACCAATTCGGCGCGTGGCTGCTGAGTGTTCGAAAAACCTCGAACGCGCCGTTACCCTAGTCCGAAAATGCAAGCGACAGAGCTTTCTACGAAGGGTTGTTAATATTGTTAGCACCGCCGATTTCCGCAAAGTTCTGAACTATCTAGAAGCTTCTGTGGGCGACATGAAATGGCTTCTCAGTATCTTCGACACCGACGGCACCGGTGGCGGCGGGATTGAGCTGTCTCTTCCTCCAATTGCCAGCAACGACCCGATTCTCTCGTGGGTTTGGTCTTTCATCGCTTCTATTCAAATGGGTCAGTTGAATGATCGAATTGAAGCTGCGAATGAACTAGCTGCTGTTGCACAAGACAATGATAGGAACAAGAAAATTATTGTTGAAGAAGGTGGGATTCCTCCATTGTTGAAGCTTTTTAAGGAAAGTGCACTTCCAAGTGCTCAAATTGCAGCTGCTAGTGCGTTATGTATCTTGGCAAACGATGTCGACGGAGTTAGGACGATTGTGAACGGGCTAGGAGTTCCAATTGTCGTGCAGGTTCTGGGAGATTCACCGATGAGGGTTCAGATTCGAGCAGCGAATTTGGTGGCTAGAATGGCAGAACATGACCCTCTTGCCCAGGAGGATTTTGCCAGGGAGAATGCTATTAGGCCGCTTGTGACACTGTTGTCTTTCGATACTTTTGATGATGACCATGCCGGTCAATTGGGTAAGCAGAGTATGCATACTATTATGCAAATTAACAGGGAATTAGAGAAAAAGCTATTGGTTACCTCAAGTAATCGCCAGTTTACGAGTTCATATTCGAATTCATATTCACATATGGAAGGAAGTAGCCGGGTGGGGAATCACAGGAAGGAGAGGGAGAATGAGGAGCCTGAGGTGAAGCTTAAGTTGAAGATTAGCTGTGCCGAGGCTTTATGGATGCTGGCCAAAGGAAGTGTGTCAAATAGCAGGAAAATAACTGAGACAAAAGGGATGCTTTGTTTGGCTAGGTTGGTTGAGAAGGAGCAAGGAGAGCTTCAGTACAATTGCTTGATGACAATAATGGAGATTACTGCTGCGGCTGAATCCAACGCTGATCTTCGCCGGGCAGCATTTAAGACTAATTCACCCGCTGCTAAAGCTGTGGTGGAACAGCTCTTAAGGGTGATTAAGGAGATTGACAGCCCACTGCTGCAAATTCCAGCCATAAAGTCAATTGGTTCATTAGCTAGGACATTTCCTGCAAGAGAGACTCGGGTGATTGGCCCTCTAGTAACGCAAATAAGTCATAAAGTGTCTGATGTAGCAACTGAAGCAGTCATTGCACTTTGCAAGTTTGCTTCTCCAGAGAATTTCCTATGTGTGGAGCACTCCAAGGCAATAATTGAGTTCAATGGCGTCCCTTCTCTTATGAGATTCCTGCGGCGTAATGAAGACACTCAATTGCATGGACTAATTCTTCTCTGCTACCTTGCACTGCATGCTGGCAACAGTGAATCCTTGGAACAAGAAAGGGTATTGACAACTTTAGAGGGTGTTGATCGAACAGTTATTTCTCAGCATCCAGCGATAAAAGAATTAGTATCAAAGGCATTAGTTCACCTCAATCTGTACCATGCTGGAACCCATTCTCAAAGGATGTCATATTATCCTTGATTACTTGTTCAGTTAGTTGGCCGGCTCTGTTTTCATAGGTTCATCAGTATACCAATGAGTTAGTTGCATACTATGAATCACTGATACTGGAAAAGAAGTCATATTCTGTCAGGTATGGATGCTTCCATGCATTAGACGCTCGAAACATATGTGAGATGACAGTTCAAATTGCTCTTGAACACTACTTATTTCGTTGTATCATGTTCTGTGTATATATAAATTTATTCTGTATCAGTCTTTGGCTTATTAGGTTACATCCGGCTTACCCTTTGTGGACAAAGGGGGTCTAGAGGAACAAACGGTACTTCCGTAAGAATATACATTAGTTTTTCTGCTTAGGCTGTCATATCTTTTTTCCCATGAAGTTGGGGAATGTGATGAAGGTCAGAGGTTAATTTATTTTGGATAATCAACTCTTGTAACCATTTGGATTTCTT
Organism: Prosopis cineraria; assembly: GCF_029017545.1. NCBI lineage: Eukaryota > Viridiplantae > Streptophyta > Magnoliopsida > Fabales > Fabaceae > Prosopis > Prosopis cineraria. Next base: position 36,036,034 of record NW_026555336.1, on the reverse strand, counting down.
TGTATACCTATTTTGTTAATTAAATTGATTATTTATCATCCCTTTTGATGCTGTATTGTCTTGTAGTGGAGTAGGATTCTCTGAGATTTTGATTCATCCATTGAATGTTCAACTGATACCTCTTTGCCCAGGACTCGCGCCTTGATCAATCGTCGACGCTAATATTCTGCGAACTCAAATATGCTTTGCTCAGATAGGAACGTCCTTTTTGCAATAACTTATAAGACCATTGAAAGTGTCAATCCAGATATGCTTCATATGTGGTGGCATGCTTTTATGCAGAAGAAACTCAACATAGGTAAGGCTAGAAGTAATATTTAGCTGGCAGATTAGACATGGAAATCCCGTGGGTTTATGATGGTTCTGAAAATCTTTAATTTAATGTTGGAATATATCCTCCCCATGTTCTCAAACAAGTCATGTAGCTTTTTACGGATTTGAGAAATTCTCAATATCTGGTTGCCCTCAAGTTCTGAAAGCATCAAGCCAAGCCTGTGATCCTGGGAATTGTTGAAACTTTGTTCCAAAAAGAATGGACTGAGTATCAAGACGCAATATTGAGCCGAGGGCATGATTTGTCTTTGTGGATACTCTTTAACTTGTATTCACGTGATCGGTAGTTCATTCTGGTTGGTTTCTTTCTTTTTTTTTTTTAGTGGAAAACTGAACAACTTGCATTCACAAACTAAAGCAGACAGGCAGAAAACAAGACATGATACAATATCTTTCGTTATTTACCACCTCCAAATGGTAAGGTGGGTGATTGACAAAGATACAAAATTCATCTTCAAGATCATAAGCTAGTCTAGCTGCTAACCTATGTGCATAATAAATAGCGGGTCTTTGTACAAAAATTCTGGTTTCTGGTTTCGTGTTGACTGTGATTATCTAAAAAGCTACCAACTGAACGAGCCTGTTCGCTTTACTAAGAGGAGTCGACTATGTTATGATCCTCGGCTGGGTTAGAAGATGCTTAATAAATTTATACATTTAATTTAAAATCCGGAAAAAAAAAAATCTAAGGAGTAATAATTGAATTAGAATGTGATGATCCATTTTGATTACCAACGTGGGGACGCTTGTTTACTTCCTTTTGTTAGTGAAGCGATCACATTATCTGGAAAGTGAATACATTCGGATGATCTGAGAGAGACGAGATTGTAGAAATTCTTCTGCTTCCGCGTGATGTCCTGGCCCTGGGTACGAGGTTGGCTTTCACATTCTGTCAAATTCACACACCTGTGGTCAGGCGAGCAAGACAGAACTCGTGATCTATGGCTCCTCGAGGCTTCAATTTCTCGGCAAAAAACGGTGGGCTTTAATGTATTGCAACTATTTGAACACCATTTTCAAAAGGCGATTAGAATGAAGAAACATTCTTATACGTTACAAAGTAATTCAAGATTCATAGAACAAAATGCCAACGAGTTCCATATTGATTTATTTAGTGCAGTAATGAAGGTTTAATTTAATTTATATTACATTTTAAACCCTTATTCTAGTAGATACAAAATTTAAAATTCAAAATGAAAACAATCATATAACAATCATATTTTTTTAATAAAATAATTTACGGACACAGTAAATTAAATTGGCATCGTTTTATTTACCACACCTTTTTTTAAAAGGGAGAGCAGTGAGAGGAAGGTGTTGTGGGGAAAAGTCTAGGAGAATCAGCATATATTAAAATCAGATGATCCAAAAGTTTACACATACCAGCATCCTTGCCCTTTGTTTTTATCACTACAATATTGGTTAGAAATGCCATCCCAGACACGAAAGCTTGACCTTCTCAGAAAGTCATTTTCTTCAAAATTCCATATACGGGTGCAATACTCCAAAAGGAACATGACTACCAAATTTGGCGCCATTCTGGACTTCTAGGGACCCCAAAACCGGCCTTGTATAATGTTAATATCTATTGCATGCTTTCTAGAAGTCTAAGAGTTACAAGCACAAACTAGGTTATTTTACAAAGGAAGATCACTATTTTCAAAATTTCTAGCAATGGGACTTGTCAGTTCCCTTTTTTTTTTTTGCCATTCTCTGGCTTGCTTTGTCGATTTTGTTGTCAAGTTGCTGAAAGTTGAAACATCAGCAGCCAAGGCAATGGGATTATGGGACTCTTCTTTGCCACGCATGCAAGACATGACAAATCAACATGAAGGCAAAGCATGCCACCTGTCAGCAAGAAACATGGCATGATCCCGTGAAGGTGCTGAAAGCCGCTGCAGAACTACATTCTTGACACGAGCGGCAGCTCTTTCACCAGCACGTGTGGCAAGTTCTAAGTATACCACAGCTTTCATCAAGTCGCCCTCCTGTTCAGATACAAATATACAATATTAGAAACATGTATTATCTGGAGGGAAAAAAATGTATAAACATAAGACAAAACCCAAAATCTCGTCTCCCTCCAATCACCGTTATTACCATATGCCCTGAGAACACAGCCATTGCTGACAACTATTCTAATCTTACGCACAGATGTCATGCAAAAACAAATAAAACAACCCTAAATTAAGGCAACTGATCGGTAAATTGGAACCCCCACTGCAAGCATCAATGGATAAAGGCCTGTTTGTAATAGAATCTAAAACAGAAGATGAATATACAGAGATCATGTAAATCTAATTGTCCAATACTAAATATCTATAGTCATGTAAGTCTGAGTTGAACTATGATTGATGTGAAGAGAGTCATATATTACACCCAGGGCGAAAAATCATGGTTTAACTACTAACATGCTTTAAAACTAAAGGAGGATTGTGAGATCATAAGTTCAAAAGCCAAAATCATGAAGTATAGTTTAATATAGGTAACGAACATTCACACAGGAGTTGTGCGCGCGCGCGCATGCGCATATATATATATATATATATATATTTAAAACATGCATTCAAAATAAGAAGGCATAGATCAATTTCTTACAGAAAAGAGAGAAAGTCCATGCTCGAATTGTGCTTTACTGTGACCATGATCTGCAGCACGCTTCATCCATTTTCTTGCAAGCTGACGATTATGTGTCAGACCTTCCCCAGAGGAGTAGCATAAGGAGATATTGTACATTGCACGCACATACCCTCCTTCTGCAGCTTTCAAATACCATTTAGCCTGTTCCGCAGAAAACTTGTTAGCAGCAAAGAACAGAATACATCATGCTAGTAAAGGAGCATAATGCACAATATCATAAGCTTTTTTCATTAGAAAGCTTCACAAAGGTTTAATACTGCCATCAACTCATAGCTTAATAAACAATATAAAGAAGCAATACAAGTATAAAGTGCAAATATTAAGGCATGCTTTATAATGATGTCAAACAAATTAACACTTACAGCTTCTTTTATGTTGCAATTGACCTTGTGACCTCGATGAAGGCAAAGTGCTAGTTGGTATTGGGCACGGGCATTCCCACCAATTGAAGCTTTGTATAACCATCTTAATGCTTCCTTACTATTTGGAGGTTCAGCTGCAGAGCAAATGCATACCTTCATTAGGCAATTTTTGTTCTCATAAAATTTTTGCCATCAATGCATGATATATATACATATAGACAATTTTTTTTTTTAGGGTAAAATATATCTCAAACACTCTTTTTTTGAAGCAATGCAAATGCAAATAAGAAAAAGAACCTACTTAAATTAGGTTTCATTTTCTCGTCACTGTCAAGCAAGGAAAAAGCTTTCTTGAAGGAATGCAAGAATTCATTTTTTGGGATGCAGAGTTCATATACATGTTGGGTAATTATTATAGCAACGATCAATTGCAACAAATCTGAGTGAAAGTTGAGAACAGATAAGTGTCATTGATATGCACCACATGACTGAATTATGAAGCAAAAAAACCATTAAACATCATGCACCCTCAAAAACTGCCCAAGTTCATAACCTAAAAAAGAAGGCTACCCAAATTCAAGTTAGACCAAAAGAAACAAGCTTACTTGCATGACTATCTTGAACCAAGTGAAGTTTTATCTTGGAAAGGAATGCTTTGAACACCTAATAAGGCAAAGCAGAAATACAGATAATACCAAAACCTCAGTTATTTATAAAAGACCCAGTCCTCGAAACTTGCAGTCTCGCATGACATCTGACAAGTGAAATTTCCCCTTCAGTGCCCATAGGTGCCATAATATTGCACTCAGCCTGAAGGCCTAAATTGTTTCACCGCCATAAGCTTCTGTTGCAACCAGAACTACGTACGTTATCTTCCACTGTCTGTTTAACGTTTTTTTATGTTTATTGATTTTGGTTTTATCCTCGGTGCAACCAAAACATCTTAAGACAACATTTGTACATGAAGATTTCAAGAGCATGGATATCATATATTACATAATACGCAATCAGAATCGCTATTAGTATATGTAAATGGAGCACTCAGTAGAAGTGAAAACGAGCTATTGTAAGACGAAGGCCGCACAACATAGGTCAATGCATTGCATTTTCCACCTTCCAATTTCATTGCTTCTATGCACACTCTAAATACACAAGTCCATATTATCAGAATTTATAAATATGCAATATGTAGGTTTGGAAAAAGAATTACGCAAAAGTGTTCTCAGAATTTTGTTTTTGTTTATTTTTTGTTTTTTGTTTTGGGTGGATTTTAAGACCAAAGATTGAAGCTTCGACTGATATTTTAGATTAAATTAAAATAAAAATGATAACTATAAATTTAAATTCTGGAAATAAATACCCTGCAAATAAGAAATCCCCAAATTGCACTGCCCAGCTGGGTCTCCGAGTTCGGCAGCGCTCTGATACAAAACAACCGCCTTCTCTTTCTCGCCCATCTCCCAGTAAATCAGACCCGCATCAACCATAGCCAGAGCGGAGCCACGAGCCGCAGCTTTTAGGAAAGAATCAAGCGCCTTGTCTATATTCGGACGAACACGTAGCTTTCCATGCTTGAATCGCTTTCCCCAACTCAAAAGAAGCATCGCCTCCCTCAACGGCTTAAGCGCCTCCGACCACGACCGACAAACTAAAGAAGCCGCTTGAAGGTTCGGGAGGGTAAAGGAAGCTGCGATTTTCGCAAGAACGTCGTACGGAAGGGCAGAGAAATCGGCATCATGTGATGAAGATTCTGAAGGTGTGGACTCCAACGATGCCCTTGAGCAGAGTCGAATCGAGCGGCCTGGGTAAGCCGATGGTTTGGAAGGGGTTTTCGAGGTAGAATTTTTCGTGGAAACATCAGAATTGCTTATCATAGGGAATGGAAGAGATGAAAACCGAGAGGCCCCAGAGCAAGAAGGCCATGTTCTGTGCTTCATTTTCGTTTCTTGGTCTCGCAGAGCTTCGACAGAAGAAGCCACTGATTCGTGAACGGAGCTACTATCTAACAGATTTGGTGAATGGTGACGGACGAAACGACATCGGTGGTTGCTTTCAGCCCCTGCATTCACAGGCAGTCTATTTTCATTAGTTTTTTATTTTTATTTTATTTGCTTGCATTGCAACAGTGAATATATATATTTTTATTTTTAAAAAAAATAATAATAAAGTGATACTGTAACCCTCCATTTAAAATATAAAATATTTGTAATTGAATTCACTCTTAATAAAATAATTATTTATTTTTTAATTATTTTTTTATATTTATTTATATTAAACACCATACAATAATATAAAATTATTTATCAATATGAATATTTTTTAAAAAAAGTGATAATTATATTTTAAAAGATTTAAAAATATTTTTACATTTTTAGACATATAATTTTTTAAAAAGTATTTTATATTTTTAAATAGAGAGAGTATATAAATAGTAATTAAATTTTTTAAAATTTTTAAAGTTTTTGGTTACTTTCTAACACTAACAATTTTATATTAAATAATTAAAATGGTCCTTATTTAGAATAAAAATAATGAGTTTGGCTAACTTTTATCAAAATAATTATAATTTTTATTCATTAAATTACAAAAATTAAATAAAACATAATAACTTTTTACATAAAATTTTTTATATTGATAAATAAATTTTGAAAATAATCAGTTTTAATTATAATTTTTATTTATGAAAATTTTAATTATGTAAATTATAAAAATTGATTAAAAAATATAATTTTTTACATAAATTCTTTATATTATTAAAGTTTAAATTCTGAAAATAAATCAATATCAATTTTAATCATATAAATTAACAAATTAAATAAAAAATTATAACTTTTCACATAAATTTTTTTTTATTATTAAAATTTTAATTTAAAAAATAACTAGTTACAATTTTTATTGAAGCAATCACAACTTTTATTTTTTAAAATTACAAGAATTAAACAGTAAATCAAAAGTTTTTATCAAAGCTTGCTATTTCTTTTATTTTAAACAAGGTGCAATTTAGTTATTTAATATAAGATTATTAATGTCAAAAAAAGTACTTAGAAACTTAAAAGAATTACAACATTTTTAAAAACCTGATTTTTATTAATATATTTTTGTAAAAATTTATTATCATTTTCTCATGAGAGAGATTCGTCCCTTTATTTTCTCTTCTTTTCACTCCTTTGTTAATTCTCACCATTCATTAAATTTATAATTAAAATAAATTTATTAAATAAAATTAAATTAACGGCAGGAATAGAAAAGAAGAGAGAAAATAAAGATAGTAACCCCTGTCCCCATTTTTACTTCCATCTTTCTCAATTCTTATAAAAAAAGTTATAATTTCTATTTTAAAGTGTTGTTGATGGTGACATGCCGTCTTGGCATCAACGAAGACATGCCATCGTTTTCAATTGCCAATATTGAAGTTTGATTAGATTTTTTTTCATGATTTTGGTCTAATTTAGTATCAGGTCAATTTTTTAAAAGTTTAGTATTTGGCCCGAAAAATTCAATTAAAATTGAGACAGTCAATTTTTTTTAGAATAAAAACTTATATATTTAATGTATTTGTTTTAATTAAAACAAGACAGGTAGTTATTTTATAGATTATTTATTCTATAATAAATTAAAATATACTAAAATTAAATTATCTTAATTTAATTTTTTTAACTAAAATATAAGTCAACTTTATTAATTATAGAAAAAATATTACATCACACGCACCAATAGTCAGAGCCAAGAATAAAAAATAAAACACTCGAAACCTAAGCAACAATACTAGCACATAAAAACTTAAACCAGAAAATAACAAGAGCAAAAGCAAATAAACAAAGCATAACTGTCAAATCTAAGTAAACAAGTCTTGCCTGTCAAAAATCCCTTAAAGAAAGTTAAAGGTGCTATGATAAAATTAAATTTTACTTCAAAAAATAAATGTTAATATAGATATAAAATATCAATATATTAATAACAACATATCGTATGAAAATGGTTGAATTGTAAATTTTACATGCAAGGGTGCATTTGCCCCTCACATGTGCCATTGAGCCCATTCATAAAAAAAAATATTAGATGGAGAAAATATATAAAAAAAAAGTAATACTGAAAAAACATAATGAAATTTTATGTTTATCAACATGTGTTATATTTTGTGATGTCTAATTTTTTTAAAAATTTTTTATAATGTTGTCATGGAATATAATTTTGCTAATAAATATTTTATAAATTAAGACAGATGAGAGTATTGACAACAGAGAAAACAAGCGAGAGAGACATGAATTATCAATTTTTTTGGTAAAATAAATTATCAAATTTTTAATTGTATTCTCATTTAGAAATAATAAAAAACTATAGTATTTATTTTGTGATATTTTTTAAACTTAAAGTGAGCATATTTGAAAAATAACTAAATAACGCTAAACAACGTTTGCAGCGTCATTAAAATATGTGAGATGTTGTCAATTATCACATCAAACTAAGGGTTTGTTTGGTTTAGTTCTCATTTTTATTTTAAAAAACTATTTTATAATATATTTTTTAAAATTATTTTTAAAACAAAAATAAAATAAAAATTCATTTATTTATGTAATTTAAAAATTTAAAAATAAATTAATAATGATAGATTATAGATAGTTATTGATGGTTATTAATAATAAAATTTAGTCAAAGTAACTACAATTTTTAATAATTAAATATATTTTATTTTTAAAACAAGAAAAAAAAATAAAAAAACTTAAAGTTGTTTCTTTTTTTTATTTTTAAAAAAATTGAAAATAATTTTAAAAATAATTAAAATAAAAAACTTATCCAAACAAATTTTTAAATTTTTATTTTTAAAAATAAAAAAATAAACATACTTACATACCATAAAATACTCCCTCCGTTTAAAAATGTAAAGTATTTTTTAAAAATTTAAATGTTTAAAAATGTAAAATATTTTTAATTTTTTAAATATAATCATTACTTTTTTTAAGTGTTTTCATTGATAATAATTTTATATTTATTATAACGTATTTAAGAAGGATAAATATAAAAAATATATAATTATTTTAATAAAAAATAAAATTTAATTAAAAATATTTTTTTATATTTTTAAATATACTGAGTATGTGTCACCATATAATATCTTACACCATGATGTCATATCACGCATCATGACAGACAATTAAAACACGAGTCAACATGATGCGATAGCGTGCCAAACACTCGCATGTGTGCGTCTCTAATTTTAATAATCAATACTATAACTCAAAATTTTATTGGCCGTTAAATTATGTTAAATAAACACATTACATTATCCTCAGGGTGTTTTGTCCCTCTGGTCGCCCTCACATAATAATGTAAGAACAAAGAGAGACATGAATATTTTTATATATTTGGTAAACCAATGCACGGCATGTGTATGTAGGTGGGTAGGTGTATTTATGGGAATAAAATATGATGAAGCTTGGCAAGTTGGTGGTAATAAATAATAAATAAATGGTGAGACATGGTGGAGGTGGATTAAGGAATCTTTCAAGTAATCTAATCCACTGTAAATCACACCAAGCCAAGCAAAATCTGCCGTCTTAATTATATCAATATGTACGGGTTTGGCGGCTATTTCAATTAATCAGAGGCTCAAACCCCAGGAAAAATCATTATTCAATTTCCTCTCCATTATTAAGTAGGTGAAACCCCACCCTTCTAGTCCCAATCTGTTATTAGTCTCGATTTGAATATGTTATTTTCAATTCTATTTATGAGATAAATAGAAAAAAATTAATCATATTTATAAATTATACTCCCTCCATTTAAATTATAAGATATTTTAAATAAAATTTTACATATTAATAAAATTTATTAAATATACTTTATAATTTTTTTAAGACAAAAATATGAACTTTTAAAAATACCCTTTATTTAATATTCAATTGATAAAAAATTATTGAAGAGAGAGAACATATGAAAAGGATAATATTAAAAAAATATTATTAATAAAACTTTATTTTTATTAAAGTATCTTATATTTCGAGACGTTAAATTTTTTTAAAAGTGTCTTATAATTTGAGACAGATAGAATATTATTTATTTTTTATTACAATTTTTTCTTTCACTTTTCATTAAATATTAATAAAAAAAATATGTTATTAAAGTATATATATGTTTAATAAGAATAAAGTTAAAAACTTATTTAATCTTTAATAAAGTTTAATATTTTTTATTTTAATTAAACATATTAAAAGAAACTTGTAAATAGAATTAAAGGAGTAGCATTTTAAAAAAAGGATTTTTTTTTAAAGTGATCCTTAAATACTATTGTTTTTCACGAAAAATACTTCGACTTTTGTATGATAAAAAAAAAAGCACTTTGACAAACTCGAATGCAATATAATAACCAAACATATTTTGCGTTGAATCAATTTTAAATGCTCGCGTTGTTTGTGTGTGTGTGTGTGTGTGTGTGTGTTGTTTTACATAGAGTTTGCCTGAACTCGAAGTAAGTAAATTATCGTATATTCATAACTTATAAAGCTTTTATACCACACTTGCAAGATTTGAATTTTTTATTTTTAGCTTTAATTAATTAATTAATTAATTTTAAGTCTTGTGATTTAAAAATTGTAATTAGAAATATATATTTTATAATAATAAAAAATTATAAATATTAATTACATATGTAAATTAATTATATTTTACTATATACTCTCCAGTCTCTCCGGTTCTTGTTATGGGGAACCTTTTAGTCATTGATGATATAACGCATTTGATGGGATATGGATCACGTGCAAAGCACGAGAGGTGAAAAATCTTGACCATAGATTTTTATCTAGTGGCTAGCAAGAAATAGGTTTATAAAAAAGTTCCTCACCTGCAAACATACAATGACAATTTATTCAAAATAAAATTTATAAAAATATAATATTTTTAATAAGCTTATTAACAACTAATTTGGACAACATATATTTTATCTAAAAGATTAATATTAATTTTTTTTATTTTTTATAAATAAACTCTCCAAATATACTCTGGATAATTTATATTTGATTTTGGTTCATATTTAAAATGTTTAACTTGTATTTTTTTAAAATATTTTTTGGAAGGTGCTAGAAAATTATCTTTATTTTTAATATTATATTTATCAAAATAAAAAATTATAAAGATTATAAAAAATTTAACATTAAGTATAAACTGTCCAACTTAGAGTATATCTGAATAGCCAATTTATAAAAAATAAAAAAATTAATATTAAATTGAACCATTCATATAAAATATGTATTGTCCAAATTAATTATTAACAAAATTATTAAAAATATTATATTTTTATAAATTTTTATTTTGAATAAAACGTGATTGTATGCTTGCAAATGAAGAATATTTTTATACACTTATTTCTCATTAGCCATTAGATAAAATTTATGGTTAGTATTTTTCACTTTCCATTCACGACACGGTTTCCTAGTGCACATAATCCATTTCCCATTTGACGAGTGTATTAATTACATTTTTCAATATTAATTCTCTTTAAGCTCTTTAATTATCAGAGACAATGTAATGTAAATTTAAAATTTTTTATTTAAATAAAAGTAAAGTTAAAAATTTATTTTATTTTTTAACAAAGCTAATGGCTTGATTATCTTATCTCATCATGATAAATTAATTAAAAGTGTCTTATATTATGGATGCAGCATACGACTTTGATTATTTAAAATCATGCATTTCCATTTCAGTAAAGTAGGTTTGCCTCTATATTTAGGATAAATTCTATCAATACCAACACATGTTGGCTCAGATGAAAGGGATCTAAATTTCTTAACCATCAATTCTCGGGCTTGAATCATTAAAATCATGGGAATGGAGATGATGTGCTTAAAAGAGCTATGCCCCCTTAAAGTTTGACTCGGTTCGAATCTGAATTAGTTGAAGCTATCACTTTCGAGTAGAGTTAATACCAAGTAGGATAGGATGGAGGAGTAATATACAATGTCTGTGACTAACATGCAAGTACAAGATCTCTTGATAGAATTTGGTCACAACCTTATCAGTTTTGTCAAAGGAAAAATAATGTATAAATAATTAACTAGATCAATAAGATTTAATAAATTCTTATGAAAAATAACAAAAAAAAAAGAACTAGAATAAGATTCAATTCAAAATTTTATATTATAAAAATAAAATTAAGATTTAAATAGAGATAAGGAAAAATGCATTTCAATTATATTAGTATTTCTAGCATGTTGATGAAGCGGCAGAGCGCCATGCCTGTGCCGACTTTACGCGGTGTCACCCTTGTCAACCAAAAAAATAAAGAATAAATTATATCAATCAGATAATCAAAATTTATTTAACATAAACATTTTTTTCCATAAAAATGAAATAATCAAAACTCAACTCCGGGTAGGGTCATGTGCGTTGTACCTACTTAATTAGTAAAGTAACGAGGTTTTGCAGATTGCAATTACGCGTAAACATTCTATATAACGACTTGAAATTATTCTAGCTATAAAGCAATATTACATGTTCAAACCGTTCAATATATTGTAAGATCAATTATTGGTGCTCAAGTGTGTTGAAACTTTGGAAGTGCAATAAGCAGTGGCCATTCGAGTAAAGCATAGGATTCTTAATCTTCCTTTTTAATTCACATGTGGTTTGTCTTTTGTCGCTTTTCCTAATCACCTACGCATTCATCAGCTCACTCACAAAAAAGCCACTACACAGAACCTTCCCACTATCAGTCCCAATCGTCCCCAGGTGGGTCGCCTTGGAGGACATGTGGGTCACTGTAAGACCCTAAGTCTTAAGGTCAAAAGAACATAAGAAGGAGAAGAAGAAATAAAATCAGACTAAACAGCAGTCCATCTAAAAATACGAGTCCGTTGGGTTTGGAAAAACTTTTTTGAATTTATAAACTCCATCCTTTTTTTTTAGGTTCATTGATGCGAGACTCATAAAGATGCCTCCCATTTGAGAGGTGGCTTATGGCTTTTATAAAGTCATGAAATTTCACTCAACCTACTATGATTAAAATATTCTGCAAACAGTCTTTTCTGTGTCATTGAACTCTTGAAAACACTAATGTTATCCAATTATAAAAAACGAGCATGTTAATGGAAGGACTCATTTAGTACTGTGAGACTCATACGCACAAGCGCGCACAGAGAGAGAGAGAGAGAGAGAGGGCTACGTGTTCAAGACTCGTGTGGGAACTTTTGTCTAAAATTCTCGAGTGAGCAATGAGAAACAACGAGTGTAGCATCTGCACAAGGCATAGTTCTTTTGAAAAAGACTTCACTCTTACTTTTCTATGGGCTATTTACAGTATATAATAATATAATATACGTACCCTTTGATTTTGACTTGGAAATTTTTTCACTCTTGTGCGTGGCCTTTAACAGTGATCACTCACTAACACTGAAACGTTAAGATCTCTCACTGGCAAAAATATGGAAAAGTCTACCTTCTTATTCAGCTCGTACACACAGGGAAAAAGCATAAACTTGAGCTGCTCTAAAGTGTGATCTTCTCATCATCAAATGATCAGAACCTAGATCTACTCGTCCATGAGATTCTTGTTATCTCTATTCTTATCTCTGCCAGATTTATAGGTGACATTTAATGATGTCATAAATATATAATGTCACTAAAGCATTTGACGCCGGTACAGTCTGATTTTATTGCGGCACTAACTTTTATTAAATGAACTAGTTAAAAAGCAACCTGAGAAGGACAAGTTACGATCTTGCTGCGATAAGGATGCGAATCACGCACACAGTACAATATCGATAGGTCATTTTATTGATTCAGACTAGTTTATACAAATAGTTATAGTTATAGCTATCCAAACAACTGAAACTGAAAGAAGAGAATGAAGGTCGAAGCTAATTAAGAGAGAGCTAGAGAAGATATATATATATATATATATAGCAGATCCGTTAGCTCGCTTTTTCAACATGGCGTATGAACACTGTGTCCAAATCTGGAGGAGCGAAGAACTTGTTAACGCCACGGCGATACTTGCACTTGAAAGAAGACGGCGGCTTTGGCTTCCGAGGAGCCGGCGGACACGTGGAAGGCGGTGGGATTCTGGACTCTTCTCCTGTCGGCGTCGTCAGACACTCCTGATCCGTTTCAAGCTCCTCGCCGTCGCGTGCTTTCTCCGCCGTGTAAATTGGCTTCAACGGCGCTCGTAAAGCGATTCCGGCGATGACCCATTTTTTGTTAGTAGCAGTATCCGACGATGACGACGACTCAAAGCCTCCTCCTTCCACGACCTGTGCCTTCTCAGAGAACCCCATATTTATAAACCAGAAAAACAAAAAACTGTTTCAAGATAGCGTATATATATAAAAATGGCAGGGGAATAAGGGAATAAAGATGGCTTTTTTAAGGGGTTAAAAAAGACTTTGTTCGTTTATCCTTTTTTGAGCGTGGAGGGAATAAGAATAAGGAGTGAAACCAGGAGGAAAGTGCAGAAGAACAAGGAAAGAGTGAATATGAAGATTGCTGAAGCAGGGGGAACAGTGAAAGAGATTGGAGAGAACTGTAAGATACGGTTATAAATGAAGAATGTGAGGAAGGTGAAGGTTGAGATGGTGATTGTTATAGGCCAATTGCGGGGGGAGAGAACCCGAGGAAACTCGTGAGTCGCTGACAAAGATATAGAAAACCATAGAGAGATGGTGCAGGAAGAGGTGCCCGAGAAAATTTCTGACCGACGGGCAGAGAGAGAGAGCCAAGCTCATGGGGGTTTGGGATCAGCAGCACATCAGTCAGTTCTGAGCTATGAATGTAGGCTAAAGTCGTTAGCTTTTAAAATTGTTGCTCCTTTTTTGAAGATGCCATGTGTTTTCCCCCTTCCAGATTGATGAAAATGGAGATTTACTATCTATTTCACTGTGTGAATGTGAGAGTTTAGAATTATTTAATTAATAGAGCTTATCCGTATAACCTGTGATAATTGGATTGAGTTGATTTATTTGGAGAGCCATGTATTACAGATTTTAGTGTACTCTTGAAATTTTAAAACAACTTTACTTAAATTTTATTATAAATTTTTATATTTTTTATTAATATTTTAAGTTCTTATTTTTTTTTTCGGCGTATAGAGATTCAAAATATAAAAATATCTAAAAATTTATAACACTGAAAAAAAGGACCTATAACAAAATTAAAATAAAATATAAAGATTTAAAATTATATTTTTTTAATTTTAAATTACATTTGCGCTCAAGTTTTAAGATTTTGCATGCTTTACGTTGTCTTAAAATTTTAAAGTTTTGAGTAGATGATATAAAATTATATTTTAACTTCTTTCTCTTCTCTTCTTTTGTATTTTTAAATAGCACAAGTACATTGTAGGGAAATATTATATCTTTCATGACTTGTAAATAATATTACTTATCAAAAAATTATGTTATATTGTACGATAAATTACGTTATTTATTTTGACATTATTTTTAGAATCAGGAGTATATTACTTTGTCGAGTGTAAAGGGAGAGTTTCTCTCAATTTGGTTTGCTCCATACATGGAGTTTTAGTTTGCCCCATATATATAGAGTTGATTATTAAATGTTATGAATATTTTTTAGGCATAGAAAAATTTTATACAGCTAATAATAATTAATTCATATATTCATTATCTTCTAATCTCATGATATATGTCAATTTTAATGGGATTAAAATAATGAATATTTTGAAGTTTTAATTTTAAAGTTTGAAGTGAAGTAATAATAAAAAGACACACATTCAACCATATCAAACTTGTCCAATTAATTAAGTAATACAAGTTTTCTTTATTTTTAAAGTGAGAGTTTGAGAGAGATTTGAATCCTCTCCACACCTTCTCTCAATACTTGCCTCCATACTTGATTACATTCATTTAATTATTTATTTGATTTGATGGTATATAAGATCACTAACGATAACATTAAAATAAATATATTATTCATTTAATATATTGTTATAAAGGAGAATTATGATACTCTCTCTGTTAAAAATATAATGCATTTATTAAGGAGTTGGATATTTAAAAATGTAAAATATTTTTAGTCTTTTGAGGTGTAATTATTGTCTTATTTTTTAAAAAGTGTCTTCATTAATGAATAATTTTATATTTATTATAGGGTGTTTAATAGAGGTAAATAAAAAAATATATGATTAATTTAAAAGTAGGTAACTACTGTATTGAAAGATGAGATTTAGTTAAAAATGCCTTGCATTTTTTAACGAAGGGGGTACTAGTTTCAAAAGTCTTTAAGTGATAATAATAGTGAATAATATATTTATTTTAAGGAACAATCACACTTAAGAATCACTTAAATAAATTATTTGTAGATAAAAACTAATACAGAATTGATTGTTGTTAAAATGGGTACATGAATTTGTTTTTTTTAATAAAACTCATTGTTAGTCTTTATTTACAATTAATTTGTCTAAGTAATCATTGAATGTGAATCTCCCTTATTTTATTATCATCATTAGCAATTTTACAAAAATCAAATAAATAATTAAATAAATATATGATCTGATATAGAGGCAAGTATTGAAAGACAGTATAAAGAGGATTCAAATCTGCCTTGCTGCTAGGTTTGATGTTTTTTCCTTCTTCGCCCATAAATCCGTACACACCCACACAGACGCTCATGATATGAATTCTGTAAGTACCCAAGGTTTATTTATTCATAACTGAGTTCTTGTAATTTTTTTTTTTAACTAAGGTTTCGATTTATAAAAATCATTGCATTTTCAAATGAATAGGAAAATCTTGGTCAAGTCATTTTCATTATTGACCAAGCGGCCCATGTTATTCTCCATTGTTATCAAAATTCAAGGCCCTTTTCGTAATTTGTGTTATCAAGATTTTGAAGAGCAATTTCCCCTTTCATTTTTTGTTTTAAAATTTTAGAGCCATGTGAGGACTGAGGAACATCATAGTGTATCCATTTGTGCCTCATGTTCTCCTCTATCCACTCACTTGAAACGTGGATTATTTAATTTCCTGCATCCATGTCTTATTATGTATTGTTATCTTCCTAGATACATGAACGCAACCTCAATTTTTTTTTTTTAAATTCAACAAGATATTATGTCAGATATGTGATTAGATGGAGGATTTGATATTCAATTGTTGTATGATTTGTTTTATAATGAAATATATATTACAACTGATCATCCAAATTCAAAAATCCCATTTCACTTTTAATGATAATCATTGAATAATTTATAACCTCAGTCTCAAAGCACTTGAATTCTCTTAATCAAGGATTTAAAAACTTAACTAGTTATTGAACCAAATAAGATAATGATTCAATAATTAGTAATTTGATTGTCATCAAACTAGTTATGATTAATTTAATACAGGGATAGTAAAAATTTTAACCTTTTAAATTTGTTTTAATTATTGATTTGATCTCTAAATTATCACATTAAACTTTATATTTTGAAACGCAAATAAACTTTTAAATTAATTTAATGTGTGATATAAGTTGGTAACCTGACTTGTATATAGCTCAAGAATAACAAGTTAGTTCTTAAATCACTTTAATTTTTATCAATGTAGTTTGCTATGCTTCACTTTGTTATTTTGTTTTTTAAAATTGAGTTTGTTTTTTCCTACATAAACAATTACATTTTTTTTCATTAATCTATATCACTACTATTAACATTGCATTTTCTGTGTTAGTAAATTTTAATAATATTACATTATTTTTAAATAATATGTACCAAATAATAATCATTGAGACTAACTCAAGTGATTAAGTTAACAAAAATTAAATTTGATAGACCAAATCAATAACAGAAACAAATTTAAGAGCTAAAAATTTTATTATTTCTTTAATGTATTTATAATTTTACATGAAAATATAACATTAGGCGCGGATACTAAGCAGATTCCCTGGTGGTTCGATTTTTCTCAACAGCTTCTTGTTATCTAGCTATAATTGCAATAAAGGCATTTGAGGTTTAGGTCAGAGGAACGGTTGATTTTTCAAACTCTTGATATAAATAACTACGGAATTTGGTCATAAATAATAGGAAGAATGATAAATAAAAATTTTATAAAAAGATTAATATTAAATTATAATTTTTCAACTTTCAGTATCCTTCTACCATATTTCAATATTAAAATTTTATATTTTATATTAATATTCTTAAAAAGTACTTATTTGCCGTTCTCGCTGAATAATATCAATTTCAACTAGTAGGAAATGATGACATAATATATGAAAGAAATGCTTGGCATCATGTTATGTAGTTTTAAAAAATCCGGTTGATCTGATAAAATAAATATGGACATCTATCTAACATTCAACTGGTTGATCTGATAAAAATCTGGTTAATCTGGTTGTCTTTTACACATTTTTTCCCCAAAGAGACGTTTTCAAAATGACATCTTCTGAAGCGAGCAATTGAAGAAAGTAATCATCATACACTGCTTGGAAATATGTTAAGGACTTAAGGTACCCCTTAGCAGAACTAGTCAAGCACTTTCTTTAGACCAATTTCTTTTTTCAGTGTTTAAAGAAATAACATTTTTTTTAATTGTTCACAAAAATCTTTTTATTAAAAGCAATCATGTTCGAAACACAATAAAACATTAATTATGAACAGAATTTGAATTTGAATTTGTTATATTATGAGTGATCAATTCCTTCTATTTGACCCCATTCTATTAACTAAAATAATAATAATAATAATAACAATTCTTTATTGATAAATGAATGAAACATGACTCATAAGTAATTTGCTATTAACGTCAGACAATTCAACAGTGTGTGTATGCGAGAAAGAAAGGAGGCGCAAACAAACAAGAAACAGCTGTAGGCTTCAAAGCTACTTTTAAAATGTCTTATATTCCATTACTTTTTATCTTCATCACCACGCCTTTACAACTTCGAAAAAGCACCCCTGCTCAGAGCCTCTGGATTTTCTCCGTCTATTTTCCACATGGATCACAATAATGATTGGAAGCTATGTACTTGAATATATCACAAGTTGCACTATTCAAAAATTTAAGAAGAAAAAAAATGTAGTCCCAAAATTTTACTCAATTATCAATTTAAGTCATTTAACTTTAAATCAAAACAACCCAATCCTTATAATTTCTTGATTTGAAATAATTCAGTTTTTATAATTTTTTGACTTGATATGATTCAATTGTTATAATTTCTCAACTCAATATGTTATAAGAATTGAATTGTATTGAGTTAAAATTTAAAAATTAAACTGATAATTGAGAGAAAATTTAAGGACAAAAAGTTATATAATCCTCAAATTTCTTATAACATACAGGAAACAGGAAACACATGTAGCTGTAGATAACACTAGCTCCACACTTCTGGTGGACTCAAGGTGAATCATACTGTCTCATATATATATTGATATACTGATTTGCTATAATCAGACTCCACAACAATCATAAGTACACTCTTCTCGGTTTGCATGAATTTTGCCATTGTTATATATAATGATGTCCATGGGCTAGTTCAGGTTGAGTTTGCCTTACAACCGTGGTTTTAAAATTTGACGTTGACATTCAGAATTTGTTATCTCCAGTAAAGGAAAGGTAGATTCTCTGTGTGCAGAAAATGTCATGCTTTTTTGAAGGGCATGGATTGACCAGCACACAGAAGCGTATAAATATGAATAGAATGTAAACTCAAGGTGAACTGATTACATCCTCGAATAACCTCTATGGTCTTCATATTGCTCCCTGAACTCATCATTGAACTTTTTGAAACAATCCATAATAGCAGGCATGTCTTCCACAGCTGGTAAAATAGTGCTCAAATGGAACACCCTATATAAGCACATAAGTTCCAAGCATTAAAAGTTGAATAACTGAGGAATATCGGTTTTATTACGCAAGATGGTGGAGAAATAACTGAGTTATCAAGTCATTACTCATTACCCTTCTTTCTGCCCAAATCCTGAACCAGCATTGGATATGCCAGTGGCTTCTAAAAGCTTGAGACAATAGAAAACATCTGGGGCCTTTCCAGCTTGTTTAGCAGCCTCTATTGCTCTTGGAGGTAATCGTATTTGAGGGAATGAATACATAGCACCTGAAACGCCACTTGGCTGATGATCAATGCATTACCTGGGACATGATTTTCAATAACATCAGAAGCACAAGAAAATATCACATTCCACTGGGAAGCTCCATTGAAGTGTACTACCTTCTGTAAAGTTACAGACAAGATTCCTGCAGCTGTTGAATCCATCAGTCATTAATCTCGCTCTTCTCCTCAGTGATTCGAGTATTCCTTTGCCGTATATTACATCATAATAGTTAATTCAGATTGTATTTAATGGAAAGCGTGTTTTAAATTTCTCATGTTCATGCATGACCTATCAAGAAAACCAGAGCCAACTAGAGGGAAATTTGACTCCCAGCAAATGAGTCATATAGTCATTACCTTTCCCTAACAAACTGGTCATAAGATATATCTCCAGGTTTCGGTGGATTCACCATCAGCCCCATCTGTACAACAAGGAAGACAAGGGAAGATAGGTTGGAGGTACTCCTTAAGATTTAGTCCCAACAATTGGGTTCATACAAAAATATCATATCATAAAACATTCAATCCAGCTTACAAACACCTGTGCTGGGACATTCAGACTGAGGGAGATTGATGCAACTTTGAAGATCTCATCAACTGTCTGCAAAAGGACGTGAGAGTCCAAGAAAATCATCAACCGAGTAAATAAGAGTAAAGAATTGAAGTACCACGGCAACTTAGTTTCGAGAAATAACATTTCACATGGCACTGACAGAGATGTATTTCTAGGTCAATGTCACAGACAACATTGCTAACAACTTAAAATTTGGAGAAATTACAGTCGCTGAAATTTAAAAAAAAAAATTAATAATATTCAGGCCTTTCTGAATTTCATGTTTCCACACTCCATGTTCAACTCAAGTTCCTCACAACTTCAAAGAACTTGCCAAGACATACCTCTGGAGGAATGTTGGTCAATTCAAAATATCCACCCCTCTGACCACATTCACCCCAATATCCTTTTGACACCGTGTGAAAAGAAACAAGCTGGAGTTCCTTGCTTATTGATGCCCCCATATCCATCAAAGCCTGTTTGAGGAGAAAAATATGGTATTAACTGTTAATATCAGGGGCAAAACTGCAGATTAGTGGCACAACAAAGTATACCTTTTTAGCACTAATAAAGGGTCGTTCATCTTGATATATGTTCTGTTGATAAACCTCATCTCCAAGCAACACTAGATTTTCTTGATAACAGAAACTCAAAACCTCTCTTAAATTTGCTTCACTAAGGCATTGACCAGTAAGGTTTCCGGGATTTATGATCACCATTGCTCTAACCTGATCATCCATCAGTTTATAAGAAACTAGATAGCTTCCTCCAGATAAACTAAAAGCATGAAAAGATATTAAGTGACTTAGAAAATGAAAATGACAAATCAGAAGTGGATTGAGTTTTGAAACTCATATTTACATCACATGAAAAAAACTAATTGGAAAATAAAAGTCCCACATCTAAAAGTAGTGAGAAAGATTTGGGTATATAAACTTGCGGCAAACATAATAAACTGGTTTAAGCTATCTTGGTGATCTGGACAAGCCACATAAGCCTATACAAAACTTGATATGGTATGAAAACCTACCACAAGATTCAAGAAACGACATTAAGAAACATGAAGGGTATATAAGTTTGCAGTAGTCCTAACAAACTAGTTTAAGCTATTCTGGTGATATAGACAAACACAAGCACATGCCTATGTAAAAATAAAAATAAACCATCATGTGTGATTGAGGTGCCGAAGAAAATACAGTTTCACGAAACAGGTCTTTATACTTATATTTGACCACATTGTTTGTCAATCACAATCAACCGTCTTTTTTTTTTGTTTCACCTTTTCATTTCTTCTGTCACCGCAAGAAGGTCCAAGCTTAAGCATCTAATTTTATAGGTTTAAATTGGGCAACAGAATGGTTTACATCATGCCAGCAAAGCCAGAGACATACTGTTATTCCTTTATAACGAGCCTGAGAAACTGACTGGCGAATTTCATATATATCAAGGCCCCAGTTTGCTGTCTCTTCAAGATAGTACGGTACCAGCGTTCCACCAAAGAGAGCAATTGTTGCTGAGTAGAGTGGATATTGTGGGACAGGAACCAAAATCTGGAAACAAGTGTTGGAAATTACTTTGAAATTGAACTTGAAAGAAAGAAAACTGGGGCACCAAGAAGATAAAGGCTAGATTACCCCATCCCCTTGCCCTCGGATGACAGTTTGTAAAATCTGCATCACAGCCTTGCTGGCACCATCGGTGAGATAAATGAGCTCTGGATCACTGTAATGGAGCAAGAATCAATTAATCTCTCACCAAACAACTTGCAAACTAACCTTAAACCCTACAAATATTTTAACAAAAATATATTAAGAAAATAAATGATGCACTATGAATCATAAGTACCTTGGATAACCATCACGTTTTTGTATGAATTCAGCAACTTCCTTCCTTACTCCTGGTATGCCTCGAGAGTCACTGTAAGCACCTACAAGATATATCTTTAGTTTTGCAGTCATTAGTGGACAGCTTCAATATCACAGGCAAGCCTGACCTCCTCAATATGTTTCCAGGGAGAAGAATATGGTAGCAGCAAGAAAGATTTGCAGATTAAAAAAAGATACTGCTACACCTCCTCAATATGCTTCCTACTTGAAACTTCTTTTAACAAACTAAACATTAAGCAACTGACAACTCTCTAATTAATTCACACAGAAAATGCAACTTAGCATTTCAAAGGCCAGCTTAAATTATCAGAATCAGGACTACAAGCTAGTCTATATAGTGACACCCACTTGAGACTCAGAAAGGGATAGATTGAGAATTAAGGAGTGTTATACTTTAAAGGAGAACCAAAATATGTCACATTGGGCCACATTATCTTCACTCTATGATTCAGTATAAAGCATTAAATACAGTAGAAACAATACCGAGACCACCAGGGGTCATTCAAAGATAATGCTTAGCTCTTGCAATTGCATCAGCAGGGAACAGCAGGCCCACATTAGGATCATCAAGAAGAAAAGGAGACTGGCACAAAACAACAACCTGCAACAGAAAAATTGACTGAGGTTCAACATTATCAACAAACACAGCAGTTCCACATTCCAACAAATAAGAGGATGTTTCAATCTTGAATTTAAATATGTTAAGAGATAGGGCCAAACAAAATTCTATGTAGCAATGTAAACCTGGCGGGTGAAGTCAATGGTCTCTGCCCCAGAGCATGTGGATTACCAACATTCGTGAATATAACCTGTCAAATAAAAAAATGAGTTTGTGGACTATAACTGGGAGTACAAATATAGATAAACACATAATAACAAGAAAGCAAATATATGTGCCTGTGTCATTCCCCCCACCCCAACATATACGTTTTTGCATCTACATTTATAGGATTTGCAAGCTGACAATACAGATAATTAGGCTATGTTTACACACAAGCATATAGAAAAAAGATAAAATTCTTTTTACAACTCCACTTTAAGTAAATGAAAGTTGAAAATATAAAAAATATTATCATATTTCATTTGAAACAGGAAAGAAGCCTGACGGGAACTACTAATTTGACTAATGTGATACTTATTTTTATTGAATGCATCAGGAGAGTTCAAACTTTGACCTCTACCCACCTGCACCCCATCCAACCCTTAACACTCAAGCTAAACCCAGGTGGCTTACCAATGTGATACTTTTGATGAGTGAGAATTAGGAAACTAATTCGACTAACTTGACGTTTAGGCCATCTAAGAACAATAACTAGGTATAGTGAAGTCATAGTTATAAAGTTTCAAAGGGAGAATAAATGTAAGCACGTAGCCATGTCAGGAAAGGTTGATGATTTTCCTTATGAACATGCCAACATGCTCAACAAAATGCGCGGACTACTCTGATAAAAATAAGAATCTATGAATAATTTGCAATTACAGCTGTCCAGTTAAATCATAGCCGACATCCTTCCTCTGAAAATTTGGTAATAAATTACCTTCTTTCCTTCCTTTTGAAGCTCAGAAGCTCGAAGGTATAATTCACCTCTAACAGCATATTGAGCCTTCTTTACATTTTCATTTATTGACTCATGGTCTAAGGGTTTTGGAGGCATGGTGAAGCAGAAGAGTAAGTCTGGATGTCAACAAATATGAAGAAGCCAAAATTAAGAAACCAGTTAAGCCAATTCCCAACGTGAATAATTCAAAGAAGGAATTAGACCAGTATCGTGTTGATTCAAGAAAAATAACCACATAATGACCACATATTCTTTCGCATGCAAAATGTCGTGAAATGGTATTATAGGAATGCCACGGCAATCTTATTGATTCTTCATATTTGAATACTGGAACTAAGTTAATTAATGAATGAAACGCTGAAATGCAAGATATAGATACTCACGATTAGACTCATTGATTTCCATCCTCTTTCTAAATCATGGAGTTATCAACCATCACATATAGGGTATTCTAAGGCAAATGGCGCACTCAATATGCAGAAACAAATGCAGCAGAAACAAATTTGCAACAACATAGAGAAAACAGAGCTAAACCATATAAATAGAGAAGCAGAAGAACATAGTATCACAATTCAGTAAACTACGACCCCAAGTCAAACAGAAGGTAAAAGAAAGAGTTTTCGCCGGATGAATGTTATCGAACAGAATGAGCACACGAACATGTACTCCGTTTAGAAATAACAAATAAGGTTGCATACATCCGCAGAAAATCGTCGTTTACAGATTGCCCATATCACAAAACGACGCAGAACTTGCGGTGGAACAATGGAACTTTGTTGCTTGATTATAGGAATCGACAAAGGTCGATGAAAATGATGTGCATCAAAGAAAATCACAGTCCAATAGCAACAGAGTCCCTTACCCAATCCAGACAACTGAAAAACCCCTTCAAATGTGAGGAAGCGGACTGAAAGGACAACAACTATGAAGTGAGTATTCCCGTGGTGATAACCACCGCCCTCAAATACATACCCAGGTCACATAAAACGTTAAAGATTCAGTCTTTTCGCTTCCATATTGCTAATAGGCCTCTGTAGATCGACTATCTTTTAGAGTGAGTACCTGGTTCTGGATTCTGTTGTTGGTCAAGAGAATCGCGCTTTGAAGTCTGAAGTGGGAAACGCAATAGTTTTTGGTACGTACTTGTAATACAGGTCTGAAACCGTTTTGTCTTCCATGTAATGAGTGTGCATGTGGCTGCGGCTGTCAAATTCACGAGTTTGATTGTAACGTGAACTCGAATTACAAAGTCGGATAAGAAACTTTTTAGAATTTATCTTTATTAATAAATATTATTAAAAACATATAATTAAATAATTAAAATATAAAATATGATTATAATTTGATTTAAATATATTTTAAATATAAATTACTGAAATTAAATATATTTACATTGATAGATTATCATATAAAACATAAAAATTTTAAAATAGGAGGGTAACTTATTTTTAATATTTTTGTTTTCTTTTTTATTAATATTAGTATTTGCTTTTTAAGTTTTTCTCTCTTTGAATTTGGTCCTATCACTTTATGAATAGAGTTTTACATAGTATATATTTAATTTGTTCAATTTGATAAAAAATCAACGAGTTTAATAGATTTAACCAAATTACATCTAGTTCGAGTTTATAAATTAATTGACATGATTTTATAAGTTATAAATATAAAAATGATAAACTTAAGAATTTAACCAAGTTTATATTTACTCCAGATTTATAAATGAGTTAACATAATTATGTGACATAAAAACTTAAAAGCGTTAAATTTAAAATTTAATTTGAAATTTTAACAATTATAGCTGCAGTAGTTGGTGAACAAACACAACAGCAATTAAAGAAAGAAGCGAAGTGAAAGATAGCAACTTGGGACGTTAATTTCCTTTCTTTTTTCCTGCCAAGAAATAAATAGAGTAAGAAACTGATATATATACTGATAAATTTTAAGAAAATTAATATTAAATAATTATAAATCTCAACAACAACAATCATCTTAATTATTTTTTTATCAGTCAAAGAAGTTAAAGTTATAATTTTTTTTGAGTTAAAAGATAGAATAATGAGAAATTTAAATCCCATCACCTATAATAAGATTCTAAATTTTAAATAATGTAATGCTATGTTTGGATACATATGAATTTGGATTTGGATTTGAGCCAAATCTATTATTTGGGTAATTAAAAATATATGAATTTGGATTTGACCGAAATCTAAACCCAAGTCCTGCCTTAATATCTTTGTAAATTGAAATCCTTTCTAAACTCTTATTATTTCAAATCCCAATTCAATCTCTTTTGTAATTTGACCCATATTTATAAAGGCTTGATCAACTTGCTAATGGCAATTAGATCGAACCGTCGAAGCTAACAGAACCAAGCCTCTGCCATTAAATTTGACCAAATTTTTGTTGTCGATTGGGATTACATCCTCGACACCAATCGAGACCAGATGGCCGACTCTCATTGAGACCGAACTGCTTGCCCCGGTAGGGACTGAAGTGTAGGCGATAATCTAGATCAGATGACTAACTTTCATCGAGACTAGACTACCGCTATTAACCTGAACCGAATGGCTGACTTCCATAAGGATTATACCATTAGTGATGATCCAGACAAGCCCCCAACTTTCACTAGGCTAACTTCCACTGGGATCGTACCCCCACGATCGAAGCACTAGGATTGCACCACTAGTAACGATCAGGATCAAAAGTCTAGCTTCCATCAGGACTTAACTGAAGGTAACGACCAAAATTAGATGACCAACTTTCATTGGGATCGGACAAACGATGATATTAGGGACCAAATCGACGATGACAACTAAAACAATATGACTGACTTCCATTGGGACCGAGCAACCTGTGCTGAATAGGATAAGATGAACTCTTACGGCCAGGATTAGATTAATGGTGCTGACTATGACCAAATCGTTAGTGGTTCGATCTTGGTTGAAGTTACCAGTCTAATCCCGATTAAAGTTGTCGATCTAGTCAATGTGGGAGTCAGTTATTCGATCCTAATTGCAGGCACAATCTCAATTGACAATAGAAATTTGGTCCCAGTCTCCTCTCAGTTAAAGTCGACTACCCTATCTAGGTCGTCACTGTTGGTTTGGTCCCGATCATCTCCAGGTTGAAGTCGGCTGCCCCATCCCAGTCATCGCCGTTGGTCCAATCTCGATAGAAGTCGACTGTCCGATCTCGATCATTGACATTAGTTTGTCAGCCATCCAGTCCAAGTTGTCGTCGTTGGTCCGGTCCCATTGGAAGTCGATTCTCTCATCCCAGTCATCGTCGTTGGTTCGATCCCAATGAAAGTTGGCCATTCAGTTTCAATCATTGCCGGTGCTACAGTCCTAGTTGACGTTGACATTCTAGTCCTGATGGCAGTTAGCTATTGGATCATCAACTTTGACTTGAAACGGACTGTTGACATTGTCCAAGTTTCTTTTTAATTCAAATATAAAATTTAAAATTCAGAATTTTACATTAGATTCAAACAAAAAATTTAATATTATAATTTAAAATTTTTATATCATCCAAATAAAAATTTATAATCTATATATTTTAAATGTAAGATTTCAAATACGAAATTTAAAATCTAAATTTTTAACTTAAATTTATTCATCCAAACACAACCTAAATGTAGACAGGCACTTAACATTCATATAAAGATAAAAGTATTCATCAATTCCTTCCTTTTCCATCAGAAAAAGCTTGCTTTGCCAATCTTGTAACTATAACATCCTTCCTTAAAGCCATTTAATGACAATCGAAGATCTTAAAGATATTTGTCTATTTCCTGTCAGCCCCTAGACTTGGTATCCATTTCCCCTCCCATTTCTTCAACGTTTCTCCATTGCTAATTCACCAACAGAGATGTTCAAGAATTCTTTGCCTTCCAAGATGCTTAACCTAGCCTAGAAATTAAGCTTTATAACCTTTTCTTGCCTCTAGAAAAGTAGATTCCTTTAAGAATCTTCCATCATATATCTTCTAGATTTTGTAACTAATAGCCTCCCTTATCTGAATCTTCCATCATATATCTTCTAGATTTTGTAACTGATCCAATCTGAATCTGAGATTTTTGCCCCATTATCTTCTAAAAGACAAAAACTTTATTCAAGTTAGTGAATCTCGAAAATTTTAAGGCCACGTTCCATGGAAACCCAGAGTACCGATAACAACGCATGCAAGCAATATTCATTAACAACGTTCAAGATTTTGAATTGAAAATAAATTTCTATTCTCCAATGGATTTCATTGTCAGATTAAGTTTGGTTATTCCCTGGAAATGTTCTGAAAGTTGTTTCTTTCTTTCTTTCTGTTTATTGGAAAGATGAAATCCCATTAATCAAGGCAAAGTGTTAACATCCAAATAAGCATTACAATCTGACAAAAGTAAACGGAACAAAGGGGGAAGAGGAGACAAATCCTATCTCACAGGGCACAAACCCTTGTGACATTCTTTAGCCAATCATTCACTAGCTAAATTAGCATTCTTAGAGATCCAAGACAAGGACCACGAGGGATTATCCAGCAGAAGATCACGTATGTCTTCTATGAGAGTAGAGCAAGTGCTCTCAAGTGAAAGAAGCGTGGGTTTTTATCTCCCCATAATTTACTCTAGAACGTTGGAACTAGTATCTTCATTCTAGTCGCCTTCATAACACCATCTAAGTCAGAGCAGAATTGGATTGAGAGAATTGCATTGTTACCAAAGTGTTGTTTGCTCCATTTCAGTAAGGCATCTCTGATCTTAATGAGGTTGCAGTTGAAACACTCAATTTCTTCATGTAAATTAGGCCAAAGAGAATCCTAGTTCTCGTTGATGACTTAGAGGAGTCCCGAGTGGTCAAGCTAGAAAAGCTCAAATGGGAAGCGTTTAGGCTTTCTTTTTTCACTAGCTTCAATATTTAGAAGGAGCGGTGAGTGATCAGAACCAATTGGGTCAAGCACAAGTAGGGAGGCGTTGCGATGGTTCTCTAGCCAACTAATATTAAGACGTTCTCTAATAAAGCCATCTTCATCTCGGTTGTTAGCCTAAGAGAATTTTGGGCTACTATAGTCAAGATCCATCATGCCTCAGGAGTCTATGAACAAGTGAAAAAGTTCAGCAGTTTTAGGGAGGAAAGAGCGCCCTCCTTGCTTCTCGTGACAGTAGAGAAGTTCATTAAAATCACCCAGGCAAATCTAGGGAGAATTATCGCCTGGATTAAGACGTAGCATTTGTCTCCACCAAAAGCCTTTCAATTCCCCTCTATGTGGGCTATAGACAAATGTAAAGATGCATTTAGTGCGAAAAGGACCACTATGAACTGTGACATGGAAAAAGTTTTAAGTGGCCATATGAATATCAAGAGAGACATTAGAGGTCCACGAAAGACACAGACATCTCGAGCATCCTTGTGGATCCAAAGAGAGATCCGAATCAAAACCACGTTCTTGGCGGAGATGCTCAATTTTATTGAATTTCATCCTTATTTTGAAAAAGAAAACTATGGAGGGCATGCGTTTGTTGCAGAAGAATTTGAGATGACTCTTCATTAGAGCTGCTCCCAAACCCTGATAATTCCACGTTAAGAGACTCATGGTTTCTTGGTGGTCCTTGAAGGCGAACAACCAAGCCTTTCGGATGTAGCAGCTAGAGCAGGGGTAGAGAAGATGATTGAGTTAGAGAAATCACCTCTGATGGGAATTTCGACTAAAGCATCAAAATCAATCTTCGAAGCCTTCAGATTGTGCTTTTTCCTTACCATCGGCTTTACATAACAGGGCTCTTACCCTTGGAGAATTTACAGGCGGCTTCTGAAATTAAACCTTTCACTGCGCTTTTATTAATAGTCCTATTACAATCTAGTTTCTTGAAGAGCTTCGGATCAGGCGAGGGCCAATCTTCCCCTGCTGGACGTTTGAGGTTGACTTTTTCAAGCTGTTGTTAAGGTTTTCTTCAACAACAATAGAGGCTTCAGGAAGAGTCAAGAGCATTATACTTGGGCCAATCTCGTCGTCTTGCGGGAGCTCAACATATATAGTATTTAGCATTTGCGGTCTCTAGTGCATCTGAGTGCATTAGACTCGGTTAATTTGGTAAATCTGATTTGCTCGATTTGAATATTTCCATGATGTGTTCTCAATTTTCTCACCATGATCACTCCATCAAAAATAAGAAGCAATTAGCTTCCAATTTTAGAATCTAAATTTTAATGACTAAAACGCCTAATAATTAGAAGGCCGAGCGACAGATTTATGAGTAGAAATTGCAATCCTTCTTTTTTTTTTAACTGGTAAGAAATTGCAATCTGCATGAAGATATTAATATGCACAGCATTTTTGTTTTTTGAGGTTAAAATAGCAGGAATTCAACTTAAGAGGAAAAGAAGGGTGAATGGAACTTTTAGTTCCTTCAATAATTAAATTAAATTGATGTTTTAAATTTAATTAGTTTAAATTTTATCTATTTAGTTTCTTATTTATTTTTTAAATTGTTATGCTTGTCATTTAAGATTTAAAACATAAAGTTACTCTCAAACTAAACTATTGTGTGAAAAATTTTGATGGTTTGGCATATTAATCTACTCCCTCCAATCCTATTTATAAGATATTTTTAAAAATAATTTTTATTTTAAAATATAAGACACCTTATAATAATTAAATTATTTTTTTAATTTTACCTCTCCTTAATTAGCGTGAAAATATTTAATGTAGTTATATTATTATTTAAAATCAATGATAAAAATAAAAGTATTTTTTCTTTTTTATGATATCAAGAAAAAAATTAACATTTCTTAATATGCGTGAAACGGTTAAAAGTGTCTTATAATAAAAACTAAAATAAGTAATTCCTTATGCTACACTTTGTTTTTTTCGATTAAAGTTCATTTTTACCTTGCATTTTTTAAAAAGTATTGAGCACCCTATACTAATAAGTAGATTAATTTTACCTCTAATTTTTTTTTTGAAGAGCAAAAAACCCATTTTGTCAGTCATCTTTTAATTTTTTTTTATTTTTTTACTGACGTGGCATGTACTTAGGGCTCATAGGTACTAATAGATAAACTCTGACTATGTTATTTGATGCTAATTTGTCTTTTAACTTTTTTTCAAAAAATGCTAGGTACCATGAAATCTTATTAAAATAAAATTTAATAATATTATTAAAATATTAAATATTTTAATATTTAATAATTAATTATTATTGCTTATAAATATTTATTTAAAATTTATAAATTATTTTTAAACATTAACAACTAAAATTAGTTTGAGAAAATTAGCTCAATGGCCTAAAAAAATAACTTATAAATTATGAATGAGGTTTTTGACTATTTTGAAATATCAGCTATGGCTCATTTCTAAAATTAATTAGTTGTGTTTTTTTTAATTCTCAGAATAAATTTATCATTAAAATAGAATATAACTAATTTAACTAATATTTAACTGACTAGATCTTTTATTTTTATCATCAAAAATTATATTATGCGTGCTCCCTCTTTAATTTATCATCTCCAAAATATTTTCTTCATCAAATTTTTTGATCTGATTTTCCTAAAGTATCATATTCATTTCTCGTACAATGCTTTTTTTATTAGAATTTTTGATCTAATTTATTTGGATCACCATCTTCATTACAAAGCTTTTCCTCTCTCTCCCTATCTATTTTTTTTTAAAATATTACAAAGAGGATATTAGACATTGAAGAGGAAATTCCATTACTGATCTATGATACTACGTTATTGATATACTATTGTATATCAATGATAAATAAATTGATAAGTTTTCACTGATATGACTTACATATCATTAATATATAATAATATATCACTGATATACTATCATAAATTAACATAACCAGACAATCAAATGTAAACTTATTTATAATTGATATACAATCGTATATCAATAATGTAATATTGTAGATTAGTAATACAAAAAACATATAATTATTTGCTCAAAATAGATCAAACATAGTCTATAAAAAAATTTTAAGCTCTTAGCGTATCACAAAAAATCAAATACCTAAACTTATAAAATAAAGTCATCAATCTATAACTTCATTTTCTCACCGGCGTGCTCCGTTCTATTGAGTACCATTGATGTATCTCACCTCGCATTTGTCTCTCACCGTCATGATTGTGGCTCACACTGCTCTACTATTTTACATTTGTCTCTCTTACGTCGAGTTTCATCTTCTCTTTTGCATTTGTCTCTCTCCTTTTAGAGATTTCTTACGTTTTAAATCTCTTAATATTCGAAAAAAGTAAATATTAAAAGGGCAATTTTATAAATTAATTATAATCTAAATATTAAAAAGGCCATTTTTAAAATTTAAGAAATGATAGACTATTTCTTTTACTTGGTTTTGTAATATGAACTATTTGTATAAGAGCCCTAATTAGTTTTTCAAAAATTTATAGATAACTTGTAAATTATATGTGAAAATTTATAAATAATAATAATATTTATAAATGAATTACAAAAAAAAATATTATAAAAAAAGTGTTATTGATTAAGGGTCCGTTTGTTTAACATTAAAAATAAATAATTTTTAAGCAATTCTGAAATTTTATAAAAAAATATTTGTTAAAGATCTTATAAAAAGTAGACATTATTTTATGTTTAGTTATAATAATAAAAAGTGATTGTTATATTATTTTAAAATTTTATGATATTTTCATGCATTTTACCTCTTTAAAATATTCTTTCACATTTGTCATATTTAATTATTTTTAGGAGCTGCTCTAAAATTTTTTTTTTAAATTCTAATTATTTTCAAAAGTTTGAACAAATATCTTAAAAACCTACAAAATAATTTAAAAAATAAATAAATAATTTTTTTATAAAATAAGTTAAAACAAACAAGTTCTATGCCTTTTAAATTTTCTAAGTGCTTTAAAGCCTTTACCATTTAGCAAGGTACGTAAAATTGGACTGGTCATTAAATTGATCATGACACTAGGTCACAAGTTAGTGGTTCAACTGACGTTAAATCGATGGCAAATTGGTAATGATTAAAATAATATAATTTGAATAAAAAGACACTAATTATAAAAATATTCAATCAAATCCAACCACTCAAAAGTCTAACAATAATAAAATACAGCATTTTAAATATATCGTTACAATTACAATTTTTTAATTATTAAAAAGTCTAAAACTAATATTCACTAACACCAAAGTCATCATTAACTTCATTTAAATCTTTGGGTATTGAGACATTATGAGTGGAATGAGAAAAACTAGAACCACTAGCAATATCAGGCAAAGATAGGGACTATAGAATATTTATATATTCATCACCCATAGCAAACAAAAATTAATACTAATGAATGGCATTTCAAGAAATTCATATACTTGTATTAGACATAATAGTTGATTTAATAAACCTTCATAATCCCTCTCAAGGGTTGATGGAGCAGCTATGGTGTCATTGTGAATGGCACTATCAAGATTTGCAACATCTTAAGAATCAAATTCAAGAGCTGACTCTTCTTTTTCTTTAGCCACCCAAAAATCAACTTTGTCAATTGATTGATAATCAATGGAATCATAACTTTTATTTTTCCTCAATTGACTCCTTGAAAAAGAAATAAAGTAATCAAATATGATAAACAATAATAAAATTCATATTCAATTATAAAACTATAAAAGCATTGCCATTCAAAACTCTAATTCTTACATATGCTTCAATCGTAGATTATAATTTTTAAAAACCAAATCATTCAATCTTGATACTGTAATCTATTTTGTGTTTTGGTATGGATATGTTCAAACAAACTCCAATTTCTTTTACAGCCAAAAGAAGAAGTTTGGTTAAAAATATGCATTATAAGAGTTTGCAATTTTGGAACAGAACTTTAATAAAGACAAGTATATATATTTTTTTTGCCCTCTTTTCTTAAGGCAACATATGCTCAAGCAGGATCAGTTTTTTCATGCATAGATAGGGCCTCAGATGTTGAGTCATTATTACTAGGAGGGGGATCATTGGAATTGGGGGTGAGATTCTCATTTCTATCACTATAAGGATTACTTCTATCCATGATCAATGCAATAATTATATTTTAATCTGCAAGTTAAAGTAATGACCAAGCTTTAATTTCATTTTCCAACACAAATGTTGAATGCAAAATTCAAAAAATAAATTAGAAATAAAAGTCAATCAAGAAACAATTAGGCACTAGTTGATCATCTCTAAAAACAACAATTACAAAAATAAACAACAATCATGAGCTAAATCAATAAAACAATCGTTTTCTTCATACCAAACATATCAGCAACAAAAACAGAGTCGAGAAATATTAAGCTAAATCAAGAAAACAAACATCTTCATTAGTCAAGCTAAATCACTATTAAGCTAATCACTTGAGATCAAAATCCTTTGTAGTACAGTCGAGCAATATTAAGCTAAATCAACAAAATATGAGCTTTATTTATTTCGTGACTAGTTTGAGAAGATTGATTTAATGGACGGCTGAAATTATTAGAAATTGAAAAAAATTCAAAGAGTGGATTGTGGATGATTTTGATCAAATCACTTAAGCTAAATCAAGAAACAAAATTAGAGTCAAGCACAAGCAACAGTGACTGACCTGAAGCAAAGGGAATGCGAGCTACTGAACTGAGCTGTAGAAACTCACAAAGACAAACTCCACCTCTAATTTGAGATTTCATATTGATTAGGCTAAAGAAGAGATGGAAACTAAGCTACAAAAGAGACAAAAATTGAGTTGGAGAAGAGACATCAAAAATGGCATTTAGTCTTCCCAAAAGTTGAGCTTTAGATGCTCCTCTTGGATTCTATAAGGTTCCTCATTCTAAAATTTAGGATTCAATATTCTAGTAAATTTTTGGGAGAATGACAAGTGAGAAATCTAAAAGAAAATTAATTTTAAATTAGGATTTTTTAACACTGAAGTTCCTAAATTTAATACTCTTTTTTTTTATATTTCAGTATTAAAATTTTTAATTTAACATTAACCTTTTTTATAAAGTCCTTATTTGTCATTCTCTCAAAAAAAAAAATTGAACTATTTTTACCTTGGCGTATAATATTGAACAATGCATATAAAGTTTTAAGGAAAAATTATGCTTAAGTCCTACAAAAAAGAATTTATTATCAAGAGATCTTATAAAATTTATAAAATACTTTTAAATATTAAATCTTATACTTTTATAATTTAATAATGGATATTTACAATTAGGCAACAAACATTTATAATTTTCTTTTTTGATAATAAATTCTTTTATGTGGGACTATTTATAATTTTCTCATGCTTTAATTAAAAAACTCTTGGGTAAGAAAAGTAGTAAGTATCATTTTTTGTTTTTTGTGAATGTAAGCATTGATTTTTTTGACTGTGGAGTATACTCCTCCAATCTTTTTTACCAGTTATTTTTATTCACCTTATCAATATTAATATAAAAATATATAAAAAATAAAAGTATGTAGAATTTTAAATATACCTCTATATTATTTTTTTATAAAGGATAATTTTAAAAATATTTTTTAAATATTACTTAAAAATTACATCATAATTTATAATTAAAATTAAATAAATTTTGTAAAAT
Organism: Prosopis cineraria; assembly: GCF_029017545.1. Classification (NCBI taxonomy): domain Eukaryota; kingdom Viridiplantae; phylum Streptophyta; class Magnoliopsida; order Fabales; family Fabaceae; genus Prosopis; species Prosopis cineraria. The sequence goes on along the minus strand of NW_026555336.1, from coordinate 36,001,110 downwards.
GTGAATTATAAATATGGGAGGTCGTATGATATTCGACAAATTTCAATATATCACCCTTCTGTACGAAAAAGTAAGTCGTTCCTCGAATGCCAAATCAAGTAATGTGTCATGCATTTTCCATTTCTGATAACAGTAATGCCCGAAGTTGCAGTTGTTGCAGTCTTGTTTAAAACGTGTCAATGTCTGCCACGCCGCCACCGATCCCCAAAAGACCGATCTGTGTGAAGACTGAAAATCAATGCGTTGTGATGGATTTGTAAAGCTATGACGAATAGCGAATACGGAAGAGCCACCTACTAAAGAGCATCTGTGATCGCCGGAGATGGCGGCTGCTCCGCCGTCTCCTTCGTACTCGGTATCCTCAAATCCAAATCCAAGTTTCAAATCCCTCAAACCCATTTACTCTTTGGTCCTCCCTAACCCAGAACCAGTCAAAGCCTTCAAGGACAATCGCATTAGTTGTAGGTGCGAGATCAGATGCTTCGAGCACCATCGTAGCTGGACAATTGATCACGTGTCGGAAATGAAGGATTCGATTCAGAGCAACTCCTCTTCTTCGGCGGTCTCAGTCTCAGCCGCTAATGTTGCTTCACAATATCCCATCCGGAATTCCAAAAGGGTGTCTTTGTTTTACTGCGATGAGACGAAGACCCTGGCGCAGAAAATCGCTGCCGAGTCTGACGCCATTGAACTTCGTAACATCAGCTGGGGGTTGACTTTTCTTCTTCATTTACGATACACCTGCTTCTTAATTTTTAATGAAATTTGAGGGAATTAGCTGGTCAATTTGTGTCCTACTGTGCCAAATATGGCTCTGAGGGGACTTCGTATAAGCCTTCTTGCTGGTTACTCTTTTGTGTTGGATTTAGTGACAATCAATTTAGGAACTTGAAAGAATCATTCGGAGAATATCATAGATTCGTTTAGTGAAAGGTTGATTGCCAATGCCTCAGCCGGTATCATGGTCCCGAAGGAGGATTTGGGACTACATTGGTGCATTGAAGATTGTAGTTTACCCTTGTCAATTTTCGCTTATTCACGAAAGTTATTTTCATTTTTCCCCTATGGAATACGTAGTGCGTCTCGGAGATGTTTACTTAGTTCCCTGGAGTTCTATTTGGCACCTCTGTCATGACCCATGATATGTGGGGCTCTAGAACTGTCACTGAAATGTTTATTGTCTTCGTTCTAGCTTGCTCACACTGTTCTTTGTGAGTTCATGGGATATTTTGTCACTGAAATACTCTTATGGCTAACACATTTTAGGAAATTTCCTGATGGGTTCCCCAACATATTCATACCTAATGCTCAAGGCATTCGCGGACAGCATGTAGCTTTTCTGGCTTCATTCAGTTCGCCAGCAGTAATATTTGAACAGATTCCTGTCATATATGCATTACCAAAACTATTTATTGCATCATTTACCCTTGTCCTTCCATTTTTCCCTACGGGCACTTCAGAGCGTATGGAGGATGAAGGAGATGTTGCTACAGCTTTTACTTTGGCCAGGCTTTTGTCAAACATTCCAATTTCAAGAGGAGGACCTACTAGTTTAGTGACCTTTGACATTCACGCTTTGCAGGTTCATGTCTATCATTTGAAGATATGCCTTTTACAGTAATTGTTGAATGGGCAATCGCATTCCTTATCTTTGTTTTGTTGTCCTCTCAGTCTCTCACCAAAATCCTAGATATCATTATTTGCTTATTTGTTGCAAACCAGGAGAGGTTCTACTTTGGTGATAACATCTTACCATGCTTTGAGAGTGGCATCCCATTGCTTAAAAGAAGGCTTCAGGAGCTCCCTGATTCTGATAATGTGAGGCCTACACTTTTATTCAGTTTGATTCCTTTGCTTTGTATGTTGTCTTTCCTGTACAGGTTTAACTTTTCCCTGCATACTCTTCCATTGGTAAGTACTTATCAGTTATCATTGCCCACATGTTTGATTTTATTTATTTATTTATTTTTTCAGATTTCGATTGCTTTTCCTGATGATGGTGCTTGGAAACGATTTCATAAGCAACTGCAGCATTTTCCAACGGTAGTCTATACAACTCTTGTGATGGTGTTGCTCAAATATAGGAAAATCAATCAATACATACATAACCTGTAGTGATGCTTCCAGATGTTCTGCATGCATTTTGTGTTCACACAGATTGCTTCGTGACCTCCTTAACAATGCACATGCAGATAGTCTGTGCGAAAGTTCGGGAGGGAGAACAACGGATAGTTCGTATCAAGGAAGGAGATCCTAAGGGTCGGCACATTGTAATTGTAGATGACTTGGTTCAATCAGGTGGCACTCTGATCGAATGCCAGGTATAGACGTTCTATGTCTTGCCATCTTATGCAGTTTAATCTATCTATCCAAAGATGTTTGTTCCTGCACTGATTTAAAAAAGCACATCTACATTCACTGAGCACTTTCCAAGGCAAGCCAAATTTATTTTAACTGGAACAGAAAACAAATTGAGAGAATAATTCTTATTGTTACTTTCTCAGTTCTTAGGATCTCAGAAAATTAATGAAACAGAAGTTGATGTGTATATATATATATATATAAAACTTTTTATGTGAACTTGCTCATAGTGGCATGAAGAAATAAAATTTCTTAATTGCTTGCATGGAAAGTTCAATCACATGATCTTATATTTTAAGTAAGGGTCAACATGAATCTTGATCTATGGCTGCATTATTCCTTTGCTTAGACCTATTTCTTATGGGCCTGGAGGTTTGATGGGCAGATATGTTTATCTATATGATAGGCGAGACCTTGTGTTTTATGAGTTTCATTCTGTTTATTGTTTTGATTAGTCATTTCCATCTCTAACTTAACCTGCCGCTAAGAAAGTCATAATACTTTATCTACGTTTATAATCTGAAACTGTTAAATGCTTGAAAGAAGCATTTGTGGAAGAAACTGGCTACAACTTTGCCTCAACAGGTAGAATTAGGGCTAACTAAAGGACTAGTTAATGTTTGCCTTTTGTGTGATGGGGGTGGTCTGCTTGTTTGCCACCCTTTCTATTCTTGTACTAAAAAGTTCGTTTTCATTGCCTTCTTCTAGTTTTTTTTTTTTTCCTTTTGAGGAAAGGGGGGGGGGGAGGGTTTCACTCAAAGCTTAAATTGCATAAGATGAATCTAATAGCTGAAAAATTTGTAATCTTTCAGAAAGTTTTGGCAGCTCATGGAGCAAAGAAGATCAGTGCTTACGTGACTCATGGCATTTTTCCAAATAAATCATGGGCACGCTTTGAACATGATAATGGAGGTAGTGCTTGCTTTACTCGCCTCAATTATTAGCCCTTGAAGCCTTGTTCATTGTCTCTTCTTTTCTTACTAAGGAGAAAATAAAACATTAAAATTTCAAAATATTTGTGAATTTAATACTAATTTATCAACTTACGCTGACTCTGACTAGGTGCGTTTATGCTACAGGACTCTACCTGATTTTTTTCATTGGCTTGCCTTTAAACCAATTCTTATTAACATTTCTCGAGTTTGTCCTTTGACTGGGTTATGTTTTTAGTCTAAAGTTTCGATGCTTTCTGTGATGGCTGTTGAATGTGACGTTAGTTATTTAAATGACTTCCAGACTACACTTTTCTTCAACGTTTTTGTCTGAATTCTTATTTTTTATTTGATACAGGGCATCCAGAGACGGCGTTCACATACTTCTGGATCACAGATTCATGCCCCTTGACAGTGAAGGATGTCGTGAATAAGCCACCCTTTGAGATTCTCAGTCTTGCTGGCTCTATAGCAGCCAGTCTTCAAATCTGATAAGATTCCAACACAACCGGGATGGGCATGAGAGGAGACCTTCCTTTGGCAGTGATGGTTTAAGTTTGAGCTATTTAGTGTGCGGCTTTTGGTTTAAGATATTTGCAAGGGAATAAAATGCTGCCAAAATTTCTCTGTTCTTGATTTCTCCTCCTCCCATCCACATGTTAACCCTTTTTTGGAGCAAGAACTCCTGCTTAGAGCAATGTGATAAAAATAACAAGTTTCTGAGCCATAATTTGACTGTTTCAAAACCTGTTGTGAATGTTTTAGTATTATAAATAAAATGTGCCTTCTTTTCCAAGTTTGTAATTCTGTCCCAAGTCCTTTCCTTTCTGTTTCATGGAAAAATCTATGTTCCTTTGGGAAAGGAAGAATTGTGGGATCCAATGAAGCTTTGCTTTATTTAATACAGAGCACTATTTGCAGAGTCATTAAGATGTTTCTCAAGACTAGCTCCTTGGAAGTTGGCAAAATAATGTATACATGCATGCATACTTACGTACATACATACATAGGGGACATCATTCTCATGGCAGTATGTTTGATGATTATTTGCTTAGTCATGCACATACACATATGGTTTTGGATTTGAAAAACACTATTGTCCTAAACTTCGTTATCAAAGGTATGTTGACAGTTGTGCAGCTAGCGAGTAAGCAGCCGGCTGCAGTCATTATGTTTGTGGGTCTAAACCTTGGCCGGCATGAAAATATCGTAATCTACTGTCAACGCCAGTTTCTGTCACGCCTTCTCATTTCATAGTATGTCTTTTCTTTTTGGAAAAATAACATCTAAGGACCGCTGGGGAAAACTAATATCAGTCAAGAATTAATTAACTTTAAAATTGTACTGTAGTATTTTGATTCTTGACTAATATTAATTTTTAAAGTCAAAAGTCTAAAATGCTCCTCAAGTTAAAAAAACAAAAAAAAAAATTCCGTCAGTGCTAACAGTTGGACTGCAGCTGTCGGCAAGTTAGTCGGAGCCCTTACTGCCATGTAATGACATAATGGTGTGTTGTTAATTTTTGAACGAAATTTATTATTTTATAAATATTACTTATTAATCTGACATAAACAATTATAAATTGAGGGTTTTAAAACTTTAAGCATTTTATTTGTTGAACGTTTGAATGTATTGTTATTAATCACGAATAAATTGTCAAAATCCGAACAAATACTTATTAATCAATGATTAACACATACAATTAAGCCCTTTCTATTAGTTTTTCTAACTTGTTAAAATCAGAATAAATTGTTAATTTCGAATGAATTGTTGTGAAAGCCTAAATGTATACTTGTTGATCACAGGTCTAATGGACTATTAATCTTATATGATTTTCTAGCTTGTTAAAGCCTGAATGGACTATTGTTAATTTAGAATAACTTGTTGTCAAAATTTGAATGGATACTTGATATTGATGATTAAAAGCATCAATCTAATAGAACATGAGTAAAAAAATAAGTAATTTTAAATTAATAACAGTCTATTATGACTTTAACAAGTTAGAATAGCATATAAGATTAGCATAATTGTACATGTTAGTCTTTTATCAACAAGTATCTATTCAAGTTTTGACAACAATTCATTCTAAATTAACAACAATTCATTTAGGCTTTAATAAGTTAGAAAAACATATAGAATGAGTATAATTGTATATGTTAGTCTTTCATTAATAAATATTCATTCGAGTTTTTAATAACAATTCATTCAAAATTAACAATAGTCAATTTTAGAGTTAACAAGCTTGAAAAGCAACAGTCCATTAAACTTGTACTTTTAATCATCAATTACAAATATCTATTTGGATTTTGACAACGATTCATTCTAAATTAATAATAATTTATTCAAACTTTAACGAACGAGGAAAATGGATAAATTGTGCTTAATTGTATGTGTTAGTCCTTTACCAACAAGTATACATTTAGGTTTTAACAATAATTCATTCAAAATTAACAATAATTTATTGTAGTTTTAACAAGTTAGAAAAACCTATAGGAATGGTTTAGTTGTACGTGCTAGTCATTTATTAACAGTATCCGTTTGGATTTGGACAACAATCTATTCATAATTAACAACAATACATTCAGACATTTAACAAGTAAAATGTATGAACTTTTAAAGTTTCCAACTTGCAATTATCTATATCAGATTAACAAATAACATTTATAAAATAACAAGTTCTGTTTAAAAATTAATCACACACCATTATGTCATTATATGAAAGTGATTAAAAACTTGGTTTACTATTTCTTTTTTTTTTCCCACTATATATGATTAAAGGGCTTAGTGGCCTAATGGCCATTAAATTTTTTAAATAGCCAAGGGTCATGGGATTAAATTCTCTCTTAACCATCTAAATCAATTATTTTTGAAATAAAATGTCGCCAGTGATGAAGCTTTGATGACTGGCTGTTGGTGACCCCACTGATAGTAGGGGCTCTAACGACCTTGTTGGCAGCGGTGGTCTGACGATTGGAGCCGATGATAGTGGGGTTTCTTTTCTTTTTTTTTTGTTTTTTTTTGTTTTTAAACTTGAGGGGCATTTTAAACTTTTAATTTTAAAAATTAATATAAGTTAAAAACTAAGAAATTATGGTACAATTTTAAAGTTAATTGTTCTTTAACTAATATAAATTTTTTTCAACAGTCATTGAATGCTATTTTTACTTACTGAGAGACTTGTCACTCTCCTGTGGCTGGTTTGGGTTTCACCACACGCATGGTCCGGTATGTCATAGGCTTCATGTTTTTATTTTAACCTTTGATACCTCACACATGAAATGTTGTCTCCTTATGATGCATTAGAGTCATGTTGGATTGAGAAGCAGCTAAGTTAGGGGTCAGAATAAAGCAGAATAGGTCAAAGGCAAAGTTAATGTCAATGGCACCATAAATTGGCACTTGGCAGTGCATGGTGAGAAGCCACCTTAAAATGATCACAAACACATTTCAAAAGCTACAGCGTTGGATGTAATTGCCTGGCTGGTTCATGACAGTCTAGCTGCATCGTCAAAGTTGAATTTAAAACTTTTTTTTTTTTTTTGGGTCAAAAAGAAAAGATTACATTTTATTTTTAGCATGGCAGTTTATTGGAGAAAAGGAGACCGACCTTTCCCATAAGAGACTCTCTCCGCACATTAAACTTAGAGCATCTGCTTTTTCATAAACTCGAGAGGTTTACATGTTATTTTAGCCGTTAAACCGGGGGAAAAAGGAAAAAAAAAAAAAAGAAATGAAAGTGGCACTAAATACTAAACTAAAAACAAAATTATATGGGAAAACACACGTAATGACTGACCAATGGTAGCATCATATAGCACATAACTTTCAGTCATAATAACTTAACCTGATTTGGCGTGTATTACCATCGGAGATCCCACAGAGGATCCCACCACACCCTTTAGAATTACAGATAATAGGCAGCTAAGTATTGTAAATATCGAGCACTAATTGACTAGGAAATCACAGTAACATCTTAACATTCAGTTCAAGGAAAACAACTGGTTGACTTAATATAAAATTATTAATTTATTGATTCATGAGAGCACATGAGAAACAGGATCACAGATGATATCAATCAATCTCCATAAGTTGATGCATTTCTGTTTCTTCAAGGAAGCAACAACAAAGTAATGACAAGCACAGAAGTTGCTCTTTAAAGATTTTTTTATTCCTTGCCTTCTTTATCTTCTCTCTCTTCCCTCTTATCTTTATCAGGAAAGTTTCATGACCACTCTTACAATCATGGCTTCCTTTAATCTTCTTCCTTCTCTAGCTCATCTTCCCCTGCTAGCTACTTTATTTGTTACAGTTTTCCCCTTTCAAACGTCCATCAAAGTATCTTTTATGGCCCCTTTTAAATGCTCTGCAAAAATCAACACATGTAATGCCATGCTTTACCACGTAAACCATGGTCTTGACATGGAAGACATAGCCTCTCATTACTCCGTTAATTCATCCCAAATTCAACACATAACACGGGGCACTAACCAAGATTACCTCATAACTGTTCCTTGTTCTTGTAAAACCGTCACAAACCTTAGGGGATATTTCTTCAACACAACTTACACGGTGGAGGAAAATCAGACCTATATGAATCTGTCAAACTTCTATTACAGTGGACAAGCCTGGTCTCCTACTGATAATGTGACCACGGGTGAAAACTTAACTATACATCTTCCCTGTGGATGCACAGACATTGATTCTCAAATCGTTGTGACATATACAGTCCAGCAGAATGATACAACAGCAGAAATCGCTAATATGCTGTCATCTACACTTACTGGCATTCAGAACATGAATGAAGTTTTAGCTAATAGGCCTTCATTCATAGATGTGGGTTGGGTGTTATATGTTCCTAAGGAGCTCAACGGGATTCCATCTCCAAAAGGAAGTGGTAAGTTATCTAATTTCATTAGTAATCTTCTAGCTATATGATTGTGTGTGGTAGAAGTTTTGAACTATTCACAAATTAAGCGCAACGTTTTGTGGACTGAATATATCAAATACTACCACTTGTAATAAGACGACAGGAATTTTGAATGTTCTATTTCAACTTTTCAACTTCATCAGATAATGTATTGCTTTCGGTTAAGTCCTACAAAAGCATCTGTATTTGCCGGTACTTCTTTTGTTAATACCGTTCTTTCTGTTTTGGTTTTTCCCCTTGTTACCAGGAAAGAAACTCAAGCATTATAGTATTATTGGCGTCTTAGTTGGTGTGACATTACTTTCTGTTATCACAATGATCATTCTAATTCTGCGGAGAAAAAGAGCCACTGAAACCAGCAGAGAAGACGCAAAAGCTGTATCGAAAAGATCAACTTCAAAACCATTATCTAAAAGATCAATTTCCAATAGAACTACTTCCTTAAAGAACCATCAATTTCATATAGAAACTATAGAAGGTAAATCAAAAGTACTTATCATTTCTGACAAACAGATTTCACAATTCTGTCTGGGGAGAGGCTAAATATCATTACAATTAATGTTTGTGCAGAAGTAACATCAATCGACTCGGAAAGACCAGCAACGTTTTATCTTGAGGAGATTGAGGAGGCCATAAACAAAGAAGGTAAAATAATAGGAAAGGGCGGATATGGGACTGTATATTTTGGAATTTTAGGAGAGAAGGTATGTATAATTCCTTCAAAATTATAATGATCCTGATCAAAATGCGAGCATATCTAATGGCAATTTAACTTTCAGGAGGTTGCTATAAAAGAAATGAGGTCTAATAAATCCAAAGAGTTCTATGCAGAACTCAAGGTCTTATGCAGGATCCATCATATCAACATTGTAAGGAATTTCTCTGATGAAAGAATTTTCGATATTCTAAGACTTGATTTGATTAATTTGCAGATGTAACTTCTGTTGCAGGTGGAGCTATTGGGATATGCCAGTGGAGAAGATAACCTCTATTTGGTGTATGAGTATGTTTCAAAAGGATCTCTCAGCGACCATCTTCACGATCCATTTCTAAAAGGTATGTTAATTTAGTTCAAGATTTCTTTGCCTACAACAGAAGCCTAAGAGGCCTCTTTATAAGATAGTCCATGAAGGATTTTACAATCAAAATCCACAAGTTTCATGACTAATACACCACAAAAGCTATATTCCTAACTTGACGTATAGTTCAGGTGCATTTTATTATTTATTACAAATACAGAAAAGAAGCCAAATGGTTATATATTTGTAAGAAACTTTAAGAATGGTACTGGAACAGGTCATGAACCTCTTTCATGGACTGCTAGAGCACAGATTGCTCTGGATGCTGCTAAAGGTCTTGAATACATACATGATTACACAAAAGCACGGCATGTGCATAGAGATATCAAGACTAGCAATATTCTTCTTGACAACAAACTCAGAGCCAAGGTACTCATCACTTGAGTTTGTTTATTCTTAGATCCCATTTGGCATAATATACGGAAAAAGGATTCTTTTTCATAGCACACAAATCAAGATATGCAACATCTATCATTCCCCTATCTCATTATTATTCAACAGTATCTTTATTATTTTTCTTTTCATTCTATTCCATCCCTTTCTGAATTTTACTTTGTTTTATGTACATTGTGTCAATAAATTTATACAAGGGATGGTAACCTGATCTACCTGCTTACTTAGTATTTATAGGATATCACATATCAAGAAGTTGTACCTTTAAATCTACTATTGATTCTTCTAAAAAGTAATGAATCTGGCTAAGGGTGTGAGAAGTTACTCCCGGTTAGAGAATCACCAGTTGTTCCATTTGTTAATAAAAGTAAGTCGTGAAACTAACATTGAATCAATTATGGGCACTTCATAGTTCACTTCATTAACCTGATACATAGATTGCAGATTTCGGACTAGTAAAGCTGTTAGAACGAACAAATGATGATGATTTTATAGCAACAAGGCTTGTTGGGACACCAGGCTACCTTCCACCGGAGTATGTTTTATGCTAGTATCAGGAATAATAAATTATAATTAGACTCTGTTTATTTTTCTTCTGATGTTCTTGATTATATATATATATATATTTTAAGATCTGTGAAGGAGCTTCAGGTGACCTCAAAAACCGATGTTTTTGCATTTGGAGTAGTTCTAGCAGAGCTAGTAACAGGGAAACCTGCTCTATTTCGTGAAAGCCAAGAAATCCCCAGAATGAGATCACTTATTTCTGTCGTAAGTCCAGACTCCGTTTTTGGAACTGAAGTTTAAATTAAGTCAAATCCAACAGTGCTACTCTTAAGCATAATTCATTTGTGTTCATACATATTTGAATGATATATGGGTGAAATTACTTTCATTACACACAAATTTAACTTTAAAAGTATGGCTGGTTAATCTGATATCCATTTTATTATTGGCTCAGTTGCGAAGCTTAGATTTTTTTCCCCCCTCTTCCCCCTTTTTTACATTCAGATTAATGGAGTATTTGAAGCTGATGACCCAGAGAATGTTTTAGAAGATATCATAGACAAAAACCTTCGAGATAGCTATCCTATGGAGGATGTCTTCAAGGTTAGATATATATATATATATATATATAATGCTCACCTTCAGTTTTATTTCTTTGTAGAATTGACATAATATGATTATAAATTATCATAATTTGGTATACGATTTTTTTTGACGAGATTATAACTTGGTATACGATTAGAATTGTTGTGAGTTTATGTATATTGTTAGTCTCAGAATCAACTACATGCCTATACAGTAACCAATTTTAGCAAGCATCTAGGCTGGCTTATCCTGTTCTTATGCTTGAAGAAACGTTATGATTCACAAACCAAATGTACTGTTTATCTCTTCAACTCTAGTTGGAAAATGTCTAACAATCAATAATGCAGAAAAGAAAATGGAGGCTAGCTAAGATATTGTTCTCGTCTCTATCATATTAAAATTGTAATTCTTGAGATTCAACGCCCCTTCCAAACCTTACTACTGTTCTTATTCCATTGATATCATAGATATCTTATTATGTATGCACTAGTGAAAATGATCTTCTGAAGTTAATCAGTGAAATTAAATGCAAAGTATTAGTAATAGTACTTTGCATTCAACTTCACCAACCTCAAAGATTCTCAACTTCAAAAGATCTGGAACCATGTTGCTATACATGGTTTAGTGCAGATTTTTGCGAGTCCGAGAAGTCCTTGTGAGATAGAGTGACACTGGTGGTACTATAGGACTTTGCCTCTAATGCGAAAGTGAATGTTGCAGATGTTAGAAATAGCTCAAAGATGCTTACGCGAAGAACCAATTGAGAGGCCAGAAATGAGGGAGATTGTGGTGATATTGTCACAGATTGTTATGTCCTCCACAGAGTGGGAAGCATCACTAGGTGGTGACAGTGAGGTCTTTAGCGGCATATTCACTGGAAGATGATCACTTCTCTCTCTCTCTCTCATCACTTTTGAAGCCATTGTGTATGTTCATATAATCATATGGTAGAGTTAGTAGCCTCCTGTATTTATTAGGATCATATATCATATCAAAATTATTCAGAGTTTTCAACAAATTTGAAACCTCAATATGAAGGACTCATGACAATGTCATGCCACTTGAAAAGAAAGGCAGATGCAGAGTCAGTGAAATGGTGGTATGTCACTGAGTCATGTTATCCACTGGAAGGGATCTTCATTTTTTTTTTTTGGCCGCTGACTTAGAAACCACTTTTTTTTTGGCTTTTTTTTTTTTTGGGTTTAAGAAACCACTTTGTTTTGTATTTACCAAGTTATAAATTGATAAAATGAACTCTTTGCAGCTGATACTGCTGTATTTGGCTCCATGTGGTCTTATTAGTACACTTCAATTTTGTTAATAAAATAAATTTTATAAATAGTAAAACATGTCAAAGTTTCTCAGGAAAGCTTCTTATTTTTATTCTGAAATAATGATTAATGATTTATTCTCAACATTCCAATTTTCATGTTTTACAAAATTATTTTTTTAAAATCATACTATCTACATATTGCAAAAATAACATTTAATAACAAGACTACACACACATATCTCACTATTGTATTGTGAATTTGTGATGGATATTGCGAAATTTTTACTGGGGAGGAGTAAATATTATGATTCTAACCACTCAAATATTATATCACTTTTAGTTCACATTTTGTTTGTCTATTGGAATAGCTATATTTATTTTATTTTAATGTTGCCATGGTTTTTTTTTTGGTCTTTTACAATTATCTTTTGCTTGTAATTTTTTAATTTTAATCAATTTCAAACTTCTATTCTTTTAATAAACACTTAATTTGAAATAATATATAATAACTATTAATATTAATGTTAAGCATAAATTTTTGCTTCCATATCCAATGTTTCTACTTTCTACCTTTTGATATATTTCTGTCGATCAAATAATCACAATCAATACCAACTAAATTGTATCTAGTGGAAAAGATTAGTCCTTTATAACTTAACAAATTAATATTTAAATTCTCACTAAAAAATGTGCCCATATTGAATGCCCAACTCTATGTTAAATAAGATTGCCTTTAATAAAAATGTGTGCAGCTTACAAAAAAATAATCATAATCAATGTTGAATGTGATCACATCTATGAGAAAATAATAAAATTGTAATGTATGGTGATTCAGTTAAAATCTTTGAGTTATTCTCTAAAGAAGATTTAAGAAAGAATGCATATTGATCAATATTAACAGAAAGATAAGATATTTAGTCATCCGAAATACAAAGGTAAGGAATAATACTAGCTCTTCATCTAAGGTTAGCAAGAACATGCCAATGAAATAGTGTTATGCCTTGTACTCTTTCTATTAAAAAATATAAAATATTTTTAATTAAATCTTATCTCAAATGAAATAGTTTCTTATTTTCAAACTAAACACTAACTTTTCATATTTACTCATATTTAGTAAAATATTTTACTTTAAAATAAATATAAAGTAATTTATTCATTAAAGACACTTAAAAAAAAACAATGATTATACTTTAAGATACTAAAATATCTTATATTTTTAATATTTAACCCTTCAAAAATATCTTATATTTTTTGAACTAGAATCTAAATCCATATGCTTTGTGGTTAAAAAAAAAAAAAAACAATGCTTATGACTTTGGGTTCGTCGTTGCCTGACGGAAAGCGAATTCATTATTATCTAATTATTTTTTAAAATAAATAAATAAAAGAGATACTTAACATCTGCAAAATTATTTTTTATTTTATTCCCTTCTATCTTTTAATATAAAATCTGAATGAATAATTCACGGATACCTGAAATTTCCCTTGTTAAATAAAATTTCAAGTCAAGTCGCAGGGCACATGAAATGCTAATAAACTAAAAGTTAAAAACTTAAAAGGTAAAAATAAAATATTTATAACAAATATAGTTATTATTCCTTTAAAAAAGAATAAATAAGTAAATTATTTTTAAACTTTACATCAATAATATGATAGAGCTTGAACTTATTTATTGTATAAATTATTTTTTTAATTTTAAAAATATTATAATCTAACTCTTGTTATTAATAAAAAATTAATTTAACCATTAATTGATAAAAAAAAGATAGCAAATAACGTAAAAAATTATAGAAGATAATAGAAAGAAATTTATATAATTTTTTTAGATTTTTATTTGTAATTTTTAGTCCTTATTATAATTTTATTCTATGCTTTTTAATATTTTTTTCATTATTTTTTATACCTAACTGTTAAAATTAATTTTTTAATAATAAAAATTAAATTGTATTGTTTTAAAAATAAAAAATAATTCATATAAGAATTTAAGATTTATGATATTACTGTAACCTTTCCCTTAAAAAAAAAACATTTTAATTTTAAGGCATGGCATGTGGCAACGTCGTCGTTGCAGTTTCTTTGTACCCGAAGAAAAATTTCCCTAGCACCGTCCACACCGCGAACTATCGTCTGTTCCATTAGGAATCTCCGAAAATAAAACTAGGAGCTCTTGCAATTTCCCACCCTGTAACTGCAGAAACTCGACGCTAACCTTTAAAATTATGGTTCTGCCACTTACATGGCGGGCTTAGCCCTAGGCTCTGCAATTTTATTCCCGCGTACATATTTGGAATCTAGATCTACCTCTGGTTGATTCACTTTCCGTCTCTGTACCGCCGATCCGATCTGATTCCAATCCGATCCAATAGGATCCGGTCCTCGGGATCCATACGAAGCATTCACCAATGGCAGGGGCAGCCTCTGCTCTCTTCCTTCTTGACATCAAAGGCCGTGTTCTCATTTGGCGCGACTACCGTGGCGATGTCTCTGCCGTCGAAGCCGAGCGCTTTTTCACCAAGCTCATCGAGAAAGAGGTTCGTTTCTGTGTTGCAACAGATCGATGCGTTTTCAGTTTTTAGTCCGGTGCTTGGTTCTGCAGAAACTATAGGAAGCGAAGTGGGAAAACAATGTGTACATGCATTTTTCGTTTGCATTAGATAAACTTAACTTAGCAGAGGCAACGCTCAATTTCTGTTCAGTGCTTTCTAAATGTTGTTTGGAAGAATTTTAGATTTGAATGGTTCAACGGTGTTGTTGAATTTTGAGTTACTAGGGGTGGAATTGGAGAATATGTAAATTTGTTTGTGAATTTTCCTTTACTCGCCACGCTACGAATTTCTATGTCTTTCTACATTACGGGAAAACTAAGTTCAGCTGCCTTTGGTGTTTTGCAATGCTTCAGGGAGATCCGCAATCTCAAGATCCAGTTGTATATGATAATGGTGTGACCTACATGTTTATACAGCATAGCAATGTCTACCTCATGATAGCAGCTAGGCAAAACTGCAATGCCGCTAGCCTTCTTTTCTTCCTACATCGTATAGTTGATGTAAGCATTATTGGTAATTATGGTTCTAAACACGTTCAGATTTGAGAATTTATAGAAACGGTTACTAGATGCCATCAAATTATCCTTTTCTTTATGCCAGGTGTTTAAGCACTATTTTGAAGAATTGGAAGAGGAATCACTTAGGGATAACTTTGTTGTTGTGGTAAAATGCTTAGCGACCTTTTAATTTTTCTTTTAATTAATTACATTGATAAATGCAGTTCTATCCTTTACTTAGAAGCAGATGGATAATCACCGTAATTTTTACTCATTGGCAGTACGAACTCCTTGATGAAATTATGGACTTTGGCTACCCTCAGTATACCGAGGCAAAGATTCTAAGTGAATTTATCAAGACTGATGCTTACAGAATGGAAGTTACACAGAGGCCTCCCATGGCTGTAACTAATGCTGTGTCTTGGCGTAGTGAAGGCATAAATTATAAGAAAAATGAGGTGTCTATTATTTTCTTTTGAAAAGAAATCCCGTTTTGATTGGTACTATGATGGTCTTGTTCACCAGTTGACATCTTCCCTTTTTCATTTTTCAGGTTTTCTTGGATGTGGTGGAGAGTGTTAATATACTTGTCAATAGCAATGGGCAAATAATCAGGTCTGATGTTGTTGGAGCACTGAAGATGAGAACATATTTGAGGTTTGTTTTCTACTTGTCCAGATCTGTTGAGTTTCAAGCTCCTGAGATAAACTGCTAGCAAACTAGGTTAGCAATTAGCTTTACAGGTTGATGATTCTCTTAGCTTTATGGTCAAGGAAGAATTTATAGAGGAAGAAGAATGATAAGGAATGATTGGATCTGGAATCCTCCTGAGATCAAAATAAAGAAAAGGAAAAATAAAAATAAAGGAAAGCTGCTAAACAGAGATCTCAAATTCCTTTGCATGTTTGCCTAGAGAAAGGGCCTTAACCATGAATATACAAGTCCATTTAAAAGGAAGGGAAACCATTCCATTCCGAGGAAGGCTCACAGTGAGAAACCTTTGGCTGAAATTTGAGCATTTTGATCTAGTGAAATGCACCATATGCCTCCTCTTTCCTCCCAAAATCTGAATAACAGGCAGAGAAGAAAATCTCGAGTGGGATATCTAATGTTCGGTGAAAATTTGAAATTGGCCCTGTAATTGCCTGGCAACCCTACAATGCAATGACGATTAGCAGTAACTCCTATAACAGATATAGCCCCTACTCCCCCAAAAACAGACCTGGGGGAGGGGGATGTAGCATAACTCCAGTACTTGGAGATAAATCATTGTGTTCAATCAAATGCACCAGCTGCAAATCATTATCAAAATTTGATGAAGGTGTGCAATATGAAATACTTTTTAATGTAAGAGGTTTGGTTAACCATCCTAAAAAAGTTCAAACTGCTGAAATGTGTGGAATATTCTCCATAGGTGACAGGTTTTGCAGTGTAACTTTTCTGGAGTCACTACTGAAATTTCAATATTTACTTTTTAGAGTAGGTTGGACTTGGTTGTATCTTTCCTAATAGTTTGTTTACATGGAGATTGTTCTAAAATTGTTATATGCATCAGCAGAACTAAAAAAATTGTTTCTTTCTTTGCAAATCTTATCTACGATTTTTCTGGATGCTGTGTGCTGATAACATGGTGTTTGTTTCTTCAAACTGATTGCTTCATCTAATCATGATGGTTTTGCAAGTTAGTACATGTTGCTAATCTCAGGTTTTTTGCTTTTGTCTTGGGCTTCTGTTGCTTTGTTGACATTTTGTATCTATCTCATGTAGTTTTTATTGTGTCCAACGTTTTTCTTTTTCTTTTTGGATTAAGTGTTCAGTGTAATTTTGAGGTATGAAATTGCAATTGGCAGTTTGGAGCATGTTCTTGCATGCTTACTGATTGCACATGCTTACAGATTGCTATATTCAATTGGAACTACTAAGGTATTCTTTAGGATCTGGTGCCTAATAAACTGCAGAGAATATTTATGTTGAGAATGACGTGGATATGTTTACGGTGATATTTCCGTTAATCTATCCAACATCTTGCTAGAGAATATTTATGTGGAAACTCAGATGACATCTTTGGCTTATCCCATACAGTGGCATGCCTGAGTGTAAACTTGGACTAAATGATAGAGTATTATTAGAGGCACAAGGAAGGGCGACAAAGGGAAAGGCAATTGACTTGGAAGACATCAAATTTCATCAGTATGTATCCTAGAGTCTCTTGTCTATGAAAAGCAGTCTAGGTTGATTATTTATAACACAATATTAATATTCTTTCTACAATAAGGTGCCTCTAATCTTAATGCTTGTTCTAAAAAATTTATTGACATTTTGATGAAGGTGTGTTCGCTTGGCCCGATTTGAAAATGATCGAACGATTTCCTTCATACCACCAGATGGATCATTTGATTTGATGACATATAGGCTTAGCACACAGGTTCATCTTCTATAAATGAAATGTATTCTTTTCCATTGAGGGGTAATATTTGTTTGCACATAGATGCGTATGTGGTGTGGGGGACTAGAGATGGCTAAGGAGAGAGAAAGGAATTTTAATTCTAAGCGTTGATTTTATCCCCTCGTTTCAGGTTAAGCCTTTAATTTGGGTGGAAGCTCAAGTTGAAAGGCATTCAAAAAGCCGGATTGAGATTATGGTAAAAGCTAGGAGTCAATTCAAGGAACGTAGGTACTGAGATTTCATTTCCCCCCTGTTCTTGCAAGGGAGATAGTATAGTTGCTCCTTTAATGTATGTATGTACTGTGAGCTTTTTGCTCTAGATTCGAGATTAGCCTAAATTTTTTAATTTGTGAAATTTGATATGCAGCACTGCCACAAACGTTGAGATTGAGTTGCCTGTACCTGCTGATGCAACCAATCCAAATGTTCGAACATCAATGGGATCTGCATCATATGCCCCTGAAAAGGATGCATTAATCTGGAAAATAAGATCCTTTCCTGGAGGGAAGGTATTGTTGACTTGAAGTGGCATTTTATCCTTTATTTAAAATCTAATATTAATACCTTAATTCAATTGTGAATTATTGGATTTAAAATTTGTGTTCCATGCTTTCAGGAGTAC
Organism: Prosopis cineraria; assembly: GCF_029017545.1. NCBI lineage: Eukaryota > Viridiplantae > Streptophyta > Magnoliopsida > Fabales > Fabaceae > Prosopis > Prosopis cineraria. The sequence continues at coordinate 35,982,942 of NW_026555336.1, read as the reverse complement.
ATGTTAAGGGCAGAGTTTCGTCTTCCCAGCATAACAGCTGAGGAAGCAACTCCCGAGAGAAAAGCTCCTATACGTGTGAAATTTGAAATACCATATTTTACTGTTTCTGGGATACAGGTATTTCTATATGGACACGAGTTTTCTTGCATTCATAATATTGCTGGTCCTTAATTTTTTGGTACTGGAAATAGTCTGTACATCCTTAAATTTTGCCCTGTTGTATCTGATCACATTTTGGAGGGTGCCTCAATTAAATATCAAACGTAGGGAGTCATTATGTTGAAATTCATAGATGTAGTCAATTAGAGAACCTTTCATTATTACTTGCCTGCTGGTTTGTGGTGTCAGAAACTTTTCTCACCTATCATTTTGATCGCTGCGGTATGCAGACTTGAGTGAAGTAGTGAACTATATAGATCTGATATTGTTCAGTCAGTTTCTCACAGGCGGGGCGAGGCTTTGTGAACTAAACAGTAGCACCTATGTGATACATTTCTGTTATCTGGGGAACAATTCATGACTTAACGTAGCAATGTTGAAAATGCAACTGAAACATTGACCGGCTAGATCAAGATTTGATGACTGCTTAAGTACTTGCAGGTAAGATATCTGAAGATCATTGAGAAGAGTGGTTATCAGGCCCTTCCGTGGGTGAGATACATTACGATGGCTGGAGAGTATGAACTGAGGCTTATTTGAGCTCTTTTATCCTGGCTGTTTATTCTGAAATCCACCAGATAATAATGACATATTCTATGATCAATGACTTGGGACTGGTGGATGAGGAGAGTAGTCTCGAGAAATTGATTGTTTGAGGCCCGGCTATAATGAAGAATTTATTTGACCTATCAGCTCTCTCTACAAGGTAGTTGTGTTTTGCCGGCATTTTGTAAGTTACTTAGCTGTCTAGAGAGTCCATGTCAAATGATGAATTCACAATTTGTTAGTCAACGCCTGAGCCCTTTGGGCCATGTCGGTACTGGATGATGAGAAAATGTTTTCCCCCTTCTGGTTTTTGTATTGACAGTTTGCTCTTCTTTTTCTATTGCCCCCATATGTAATTTGATTTCCGCCTGTAAGAATTTTTTGCTTTTGTATTAACAAGATTGAAATCTGCAACTTTATTAAAGCTCCAATTACCTCTCGAGACGAAGTGCTCCAAGTGAAAGATATGGGATTGCCAAGTTCTGTAGCATCTAGGATACCATCAATGATAATAGTAAAATTGAAAACCTCAATATATGCTGAGATAGTGAATCCAGACGGTACAAAATTCCGGCTTCCACAAAATTTGTAATTAGTTATCGCTGTCAAGGCAAGACGTCCAAGAAATGGCATGTTGTTTGATATTAACCAAAAGGCCGAGAACGGTATAAATGGAATGCTTGTTGATTTTAACGGTTGCTACGCAGAATACACGTAATAGTGTAATACTACTTTTTCTTTGGGCTGATGTTAATTACTATTTGGGTATTAACGAGACGTCTAGAATTCATCAACTGCGGACCCATCTCTGGTTTCCGTTGGCGGGAAATCATTCTCTTCTGCACACTACTGGATTTTTCTGGTACATGATCCTTCATCTCTAGACATTAGTGAGTTCGTATACATAACACTGAAGAAAGCACTGAAAAAGGGTTGGTAACTATTTTACTTCATCAAGATCAGACTACTGCTTGGGTCCCAAAAAGTTCGCACTAGCGTTCGTAGTTCTTACAAGCATCATCAAGGAACTCTACAATCGTAAGATTCCAGAATATGCACGACTCCTGAAGAAATAACTTCTTAAAAAAAAAAAATAGAATTTTGCATGTTGTAACAAGCCATCCACTATTCCGGCCCGGAAAAAAAAAAAAAAAAGACAATCTATCCACTATTAATAAGCGTTTGATATCTTCCTACAGGACTTGGTAGCAGCATAAAAGGCAGAAAAAAGAAAAAAGAAAAAGAGAACTCATTTACAAAGGTGAATATTGACTCATCCTGAAGGGCTGAAGGCAAAGAATGGCCTTTTTTTCTTTCATATTTCTCTTAAAATTGTTTAATCAAGGCACATATGCTAAGCTAATGATGAATTTCATTAGGAAGTGTCGGAAGCTTCTTCCTAAAAACGTGCTTTCTGCAACGTCCAAAATGTCATCGTATATTAAATCAAACTGCACTCCAGCTCTCTCCCTATTAATAATGAATAGAATGTGATCACCTTCCACAAACTTGTAGTACCTGTTTCATCAAATATCATGATTCAATTCAGTTCCATTAAAGAATTTCCGATATGAAATTGCATGGGTAGAAAGTGGTCGGTAACAAAATTTCCCTTTAACAAGTTCAAGACCTCCCTAGCACAAAATCATTGTTTCTTCAAATCTCATTAATCAACACTACTCTTAAACAGTTCTCGTGTTTTTTTTTTTTTATTTCACTTTACTTATTTTTCATGTTCAAATATCCACCTCCAATGCAGGGACATACTGTTCTAGTTTCATTAATATTTAGGATGCATCGAGTCCAGAATATTTTCAATTACATAATAAATACATACTGAAATGCCCAAAATAGTGGAAAACTGATGGTAAGTGCTATAATATGATAATCTGATTTCTCTTTAGCAAAGTCAACCTATAAAAAGACTACATGTTTGGTTCTATCAGTAAGTACTATTTGGATATTTGGACCCAAGAAAAAATAAGGCAGCATATCACATACCAGATCCCTGGCTGCAAGGGTTCACAATCTGAATCCTTTTCAACAAAATGGTTTCGGTGTTCAATTGGGAAGCGAGGATGGGTCATGGATATCGTGTTTAGCGCTCCATCATTGTCCTGCCAGTCCTCATCCCTGCAACACCAATTACAGGGTGTGCTTGATTGGTCAAGCTTAACTCTAGTTACAACCCAGCATTCTTCAAACAAAAGGTGAGACAATGTCTAATGCTTTGGATACCTGTATCCTTTGTAAGGGGGAGACACGTCCGAAGGATGTCGCCACTGGGACATCTGCAAAACTCTTATAAAAAGCAGTGGATGAATTCCAGTTATGCTTGAAGGAAGTGTGACACCTAGGATTTTCCTAGTACGCTTGGTAGCATAGCTGAAGTAGTACGTATTTGGAAACGTGTGTAGATGATAGTTGAGTTTTATAGATCCTTGAATTGTAAGATCAGGGAGGATCCAATCCCCTGAAGCAAATGGACCGGCATTTCCGAGAAGGCAATCAACAAGACCTGAAATGCCCGTCTTTCTCCATGACATGTTGAAGTGATCAAATCCAAAATTGTAATACGACTTCAGCATGGAAATGTCCAGCCAATCATAAATTATCGCTCCAATTCGGCAAATTTGTAGCAGACAAATAGGTTTCAATGTTCTCCCATCTTCTGGCCTAAAACAAGCTCAAATTCAAGATCACTAGTTTTAGTAATCACAGTTTGTTCAACGGAGAACACAATTCTAAAGATTAGCAACAGTACATAAACAATTTAAAAGTGACGTATATTATCACCATGCCAATGAAAAAACTCATAACATTCAATTGAACCAAGAAAGTATATGGTCTTTTTGAGTGCAGACTCCACTTTTGAGACTTCAGATCACATTTACCAGTTTGCTGCCAATGGCAGCATGACCTTTGATTCATCATATATGTACCAAAGGAACTTCTCAGTTCCAATTTATTATATTTATTCTATCACACTAATGTCAAAGAAACTGTCCCAATCACCCCATATCTAGTCAATAAGATAACATCAGTAATAGATTGTTATGAATGATATCATTCCCTCAATGTCAAGTGTAAGCTATAATTTCTACATCAGAAAAAGCAGGACTTCAAATATGCCAAAATGATATCAATTAGCAGGTAGGTATCCTCCAAGTTGGATAAACAAGAATAAGTCTATAGATAGGAACTTACTGCATGCCATCTAAGTAGGTTCTTGTGGTGCCATTAAATGCTCCTGATAAGGCCGTTATGCTCAAAACCCAGTTCTCTGAAGTGACTTCATAACCCTTAAATGCCTGGAGACAGCATGTCAAATAATCTTCAACAACTCATTCTCCACACTACAGACAATCAGCATGACAGTGAACAACTTATTGGGACTAACCTTATCAGCGAGCATTTGTTGCAAGACACGAGCAACCTGTGCTCCAGCTGAGTGACCAACGAAGTGAATAGGATGATCCTCGTCCCACTCAGGATAGTGGCCTGCATCCAAGTTGTGAAGACATTGTTTTCATTCAACAAAACAAAAAAAAACAGACTAGAAGAACATGACAGAGTGCAGAGCAAGCCGATCCTCGAACCTTGTTCGTAGATTCGTCCAAATTGCGAGTGGCCATAAGTAATGCTGTGCTCTTCGCCGTAATCGACTTGCCCGCCTTTCAGATAGTAGAACAATTCGCGAGCCCTGAGACAAAACCCTTTTCAGAACTTTCCCAAACGAGCACAAAATCAAGAGCAATGCAACCTAAAAGGAAAATCCATTAACAAGAACCAGAAAAATAATGGAAGTTTCTACACCTCAATCACTCACCTATCGTGGATACTGGTTAAAGATCCCAAATCAGGGACGAGAACCTTTCATCTTTCTTCTCTGCCCCGGCAAAATACGATAAAGCACCCAATCGCTGAGGATTAAAAATGGAATGAGATTCATCGAATTGGAGAGAACAAGTCAAATTCATCACAGAGACAGGGGGGAAACAGAAGTTTACTTACCCCTTTGCCAAACCCGAAAATTCCATGAAGTAACACAATAGGAGGCAGGTCATCGTTTTTCTCTTTTCGCATTTCCTCCTTGACCTCAATATTCACCTTAGACTTGTAAAAGTAATCACTAAGAGCTTGTGAGAGATCCCCAGCAACACCTGAACTGAAAATGTAAAACCCATAAAGCATATGGATGATAGAGCTCACAAACAGCTCCGCCAATTGCAGATAAGCTACCCATAATCTGATCATTTTGCAGAATCAATCCCCAGATGAAGAACCACGAACAAGTGTGCAAGCCAGAGCCTTCTTTGAACCCAGAAAGCAAAAAACCACAAAGAAGGCTCCTTCTTGCCGAAGGTAAGAAACGTTTCAAATCCTTCAGGGGCTCGGGCTAATAGATTGCCCCTTTTGTATTGTGGAAGCTTAAAAATGTTACCAATACCACATAAGGGAATCAACCAGAAGATCTCTTGCGGGTCGGAAATGGCTTTTATAGTCGTTTTACGCTTCAAAATTCAAACTTTGAAAATGGTTATTTCGCTTTTGGCCAAAAAAAATTTTTGGTTAATTCGCACATTTTTATTGTTTGCCTGCCTCATGGAAAACGGACCACCAATCAAAATTCAGAAGGATTGTTTATTCGTCTTAGCTGTCCATCGAGGGAGCAACAAGCTTTATTAAATTTAATAAGAAAAAAATACAGTGGAAAAAGAAAATTCTTGCTTTGGGTTATGACGCGTGTCAAATCATTGCCTCTGATACAATCGTGATGCTTGTAGCCTGTAGACCGCACACCCACTGCTGAAGAAAACAATGTGAATATGTAGAAAATTTTGCAAATAATCGCCTCCGATTCGGTAGAAAGGGCAAAGAAGACCGATTGAGATACGAATACGATTCCAGAGGCTTCTTCATGGATGATGCGTGCAGCGTGCAGCAGATCTGGCAGGTTCTCTTCTCAAAAGGCCCACGCTCAGCTGTAGTTTGTTGGTTAAAATATAATTTTGTACTTCAATTAAAAAAATTACATTTTTTAGTTTTTTGTACACGTGCTGCTAGGAATTGACAACACATGAGGGTGCAGTGATGGACCCAGAAAAAGTTACTAATAGAGGTAACATTTATACCAAACATAAATATTAATAATTTTTTAAAAATATAATTATAAATATTAACTAAATAAATATGCAAATAAATTATATGAAAATTCAAAAATATGTATTAATTTCATTTCCGTCACAAATTTATTTTTATAATAAATAAAAGATAAACAATATTTTTTAATAAACTGAAACATACTTTTAATCCATTAATTATATACATGATTCATTTTAGTCTTTCCATTTTATAAAATATTTTTTAGTCATTTAATCATAATACTGATAGTTTTAAATAATTATTTTTTGAATCAATTATTATTATTTTAAAAAATAAATATAATATGTCAACATTTGATAGTATTTTGTCAATATTTAAAAGTTTAATAAAAAAATTTTTGTTGACAAAAACAACAATGTTAAAATTAAATAGTCAAAGAATTTTATAAAATTAAGGGGTTAAATTAAAATAAAACTTATGTAAAATTAAAGGACTAAAAATATTAAAAAAGTATTAAAAATAAATTCTAATCTTTTAAATATGAATGTTTGATTAACTTTAAAGAGAATGTAAGGTCATTATTTTTTTTTGTGGGGGACAATTGCATTTTTAAGAGAAGGCAAGAGTAATTTTAATATGAAGATAAGTGAATTTTTTATTTATTTAACGGGAGCAATTGTGAGGATGTGACATCATTTCTATCGCCAAAACTTGCCTCAATAATGAGATATTAGCAACTGAATCATTGTATTCAAGTTCAAATGTCATCACCATTAACCATTAAGTCTAGTAAGAAAAAGTAAATCCATATGAGGAATCAACATTAAATTTCTACTAAAAAAATATACATATTTAGTGTTAACCTGTGCTTTGAATATGGTTGTTTTTGATAATATGATATAGACACACACAAGCACAAATAACAAAAATGTTGATCACTATCATCACATGTCATATGTTCTAATAATCTAATAATATATTAATTCTGATAATAGGACACACACACACACACTAAATAAAAACACTTTTTTTAATAAGAATTTAAATTTTAAACCTTATTTAATACGAGGGATGGATTTTAAGAGATTGAAAATGAGATTGAGAGTGGAAATAAGTTTTAAAAGTCATATTTGATAGTAGATAAAATGTTAAACTAATTTTTCATGTAATATATATATATATATATAATTAAAAGACTGCAATACCCTTGTCAGGAAAAAAAACTACTCATCCTTTCTTGGAAAAAAAAATTCCTTCCTCCATTGGCTTTGAATTTGGGATGGAGCCTCTTCTTGGGGGCAAAAAAAAAAATCTCTTTCATCCCTCAGCTAGTTTCAAGTCTGTGATGGAGCCTCTTCTATTTTTTTAAAAAAAAAAAAAGTCTCCTTCATCCCTTAGCTAACTTTAGATTTGCAATGGAGAAGACAAACGAAGGTATCGAAGGATTTGCTAACTCCTCACAGTAAAAAAATAAGTGGTTTAATCCTTCATGGCGGATGCTCGTCGATGAACATCATCCGGTCATGGGTCCCTACGTCTAGATCGGGAACGCAGTTGCTTGCCAATGAATGTGGTCTTATCATGCGTTTGAGCATCCAGATCGGAGAATGCCATTGCTTGCTAATTCCAATGAGCATCCTCCCACTGTGCGTCGAATCAAAGAGAGAAGGTGACCAAAGAGGGAGGAGATAGAGGCAGTTCTCATTGAAGACTTGATGAAAGGAAAGGCACTTTTATCTGGAGAGTTTTAATCCCAATATTAATTTTTCAATACCACCTCCCCATGGATTTATCTAATCCCACCTAGGGGCTCATCAATCCGAAATAACAACTACTCCACTCTACAAATGTTGTATGCTAACCCAATTCCCAATTTCAATTTAATTTTCAACTTTTTAATATCATGTATCAAATAGAGTTTTAGTTCACTACGTTATGAAGGATTAATCCTATCAATTAAACTCAATCTCAAATAATTTTTCTATAGTTTTAATCTCAAATAACCTTTGTTAGAATTTTTTTCTTCAAAAAAAAAAGGTACATTAGTTAAATAAGCTAGACTTCCCCAGGGGAAAATCAGTACCAACAAATTATAGTCGATATACTAACCATTCAATGCATGTGGAATGGCATATGTGATGTGGTGTGCCACATGCGGATTCTGCGTCCCGCCTGCTATCTTTTGGAATGAAAGCAACAGCAACAAATCTTTATGTATAAACTAAGTAATAACTAGGCACTTTTGTTTTTGGCAAAACTCTAAGTGATGAATTATACTGCTGGG
>NW_026555336.1:35908536-35974747 GCF_029017545.1 Prosopis cineraria | reverse complement strand
ATAAATCCACTTACAGTCCAATAAGTAAAGATCTGGGTAGCTGTCGCCATATAGCTCAGGGCTGACCTGCATCAAAATTGATGCAACTTAGCTTCTTTGCTTGCTTGCAATCCAAATATTATTAATTACACTGACAACGGCAAAAAAATTGAGAGGTAGGTGGTTGTTGGTGGTGGCCTTTTAAATGCTTATCTAAGTCGCTAAGTGTGATGCATTAATAAGAAAGTTCACGATACAGAGAAAAAACAGAGTGTTTTGTGTTGTAAATAATTTAATGAGTGAAAGTACCTGCCAGCCAGCTTCAATGGTGTTGAGATCTTGCCCAAATGAACCAGAAATGACCCAAATTTGAGACAAACTGAATTCATATTGATTCGTCACACGTGGAGCCCACACGTTTATGCTTGCTTTTGCTCCGTAATACTTATCACCACTCACAAATCCAACTGCATGCTGAACATAACACATAACCAAGTTTGTAATACAGTCACAGATTGTGAAATTTTCTTGAACAGGTTGGTGGGTGTGATTTGAAGATGAACATGAGCCTGTTGTTTAAATCGTAAGAGAAAAAGACAGTTCTGAAGTTGTTGCTTTGGAGTAAGGGAAACTATTTGCAGAGGAATTCTGAAAAATTGGTCATCACTGTCGTAAACAAGAAAGAGGAATTATTTGGGTGGTGTTTGGTGGTCAGATTTATGGTTATGGATTTAATTGTAGAATCAGAATGCGTAACAAAATGGCAATATTCTGTCATATTTTCTTGTATCTGTTCTTAGTTAAATGCTTGACTTCGTCAGAGGAGAGAAAAAGAAAAGAAAATTCTGGCTTTGAGATAGAAGAAGAATGAATGAATACCTCATGGCCATTACTATTTGAGTCCCTCCTCACACGGCCTCTGATTTTTCTTCCAAATCTGCGAACCGAGCTGGCTCTTAACATGTCTTCTTCTCTTGTTCTTCTGATTGGGATTGTTCCTTCAGGACATGATTCTCCACAAAGTCCATGTCTGAAAATTTCATCACTCAACGAACCCATTTGGTAATGACTGGTTTTTGGTCTTTCTGGAGGATCCTGAAAATTAAAAAAAGAAAAGAATTCCAGTATTCTGGTTAAAATCCATATCAGTATCGGAGAACCCATTCAGATAAATATAATTTCAATACCAATGGTTTCTGTCCTTTGAGAAAAGGATGATCAAAAGCTGGTTGCTGATGAGACACGACACAGTCTATTATATCACCATCAGGACTCTGCGCAAAACCACACAAATATTCATGACATATGAAAACAAAAGGACACACACAAACAGAAAATTTGATGTACCTGAATTGTTTTAACATAAGGCTTGTTAATCTGGTGGAGACGAGTTCTTATGATGTTGAGCTAAGAAGCACCGATACGGGTACGAGTGTCGGGTACGATACGATACGATACGCGGACACGGCTATTTTTCAAAATTTTAGGATACGGGTACGGCTATATAAATAATTAAATATTAAATATTTGAATGTTAAAAATACAATTTCAAGATGTCTAATGCCATCATAAAATATAATACAACAAATAGTTAAGTACTTAAATACTATCAAGTGGCAAAAAATAATTATCAACTTAAAATAATTCTAATAAAAATTTTAACATAAAGAGAGTCAATAAAAATTAAAATAAATCAATGTTTAACTCAATAACATAATCCATCTAAATAAAAAAAATTTAATAATCAGTATTAAATTTAAAAAACTGATCAGTTGTTCTGCCTCTCTCGGTTCAGCAGTGAAGAATTGAGCAATAAATATTCATTGTCCAGCAATGCAATAATCCCAATAAATATCCATCAGGCAGCAGCAACAACATTGAACAATAAAAAAGTGAAAAGCAGAAGAGATAGAGATGAGGTCAAAGACGCTGAGGCAGAGCTCAGATTGAAGCTGAATGAATTATCAAGATTGAAGCTGAAGACTGAAGACTGAAGAATGATGAGGTCGAAGACGTGAGAGTGAGGCAGCGTGCGAATGAGAAGTGAAAACGCGTCTGACTCAGAGCGATACAGCGGTCGACACAGGCAATGAGCGACAGAGTGGAAAACACGAGAAGGGGGTCGATTGGAGCTGAAAATCTTAGGGCATCGGGTTTCTGGAGTTGGGACTGAGTAAAAAGAGGTGAAAAATGCAGAGTTTTGCGTCAGCCCGCGTCCGACCCGCGTCAACCCGTCTCGACCCGCATCTGCCCGCGTCCGCCAGAAACTGGGAAAAGGGACGCGCCGTTCCCCCGTCCTGAACGCGTGTCCGTGTCGGATACGTATCCGATACGGACACGCCGGCCATTTTCGCGTATCGGTGCTTCTGAGATGTTGAGTTTTAGAAGCTCTTCTGGGGGTGAAAAGTCTGACTGAAAATCTGAGACTGAGAGGAATGGACAGGACAAACTAGAGAAGCAAAAAGAACGAGGAAATGTACAAGAAGGGAAATGATTGGAGAGCTGAAACACAGGCTAAAATCCATGGTTGAGAATTTCTTTGGCTTGTTTCTATTCAGAACCATGCGTACTATTCAGAACCATGCGTGTGTCTGTTTGTTGGCATTGAGGTTGTCTTCTTCTTCCATGAGAAACGGAACAAAACCAGACTTGGAACTCCACTCATCACAGAAGAACTACTATTCTAAGCACCTTATAATTCAGTCTCCTTCACCATTTCCAATTCCTTGAAATCGCAGAACAACAGCAACTTTCTTCTATTCTCTCTCACTCTCTCGGGTCTAGTGCTTGAAATTTGAAAGACAATGGATATAGTATTTCAGACAACTTGAAGTCTTAGGCTTCTAGCTGATCAAGAATACACAGAAAAGAAAAAAGGGTTGAGTTTTCTTAAAGGTTTGGCCATGTGGGGTGGAACCGTGGAAGTATAAATGCCAGAAAATCATTCCGACTTTCAAATATGAGAGAGAGAGAGATTGTCCCCAGACCGCAATACAAAGACTGAAACTTTAGCTGTGTGTGTGTGAATATTGAAGGGCAAAGTGGTACATATGATTTCCTGTTATTCTTTTTTACTTCGGGTCTGAAGACAGATGGGAATTATATTAGAAAAATTATATATATATATATATATATATATTTTATTTTATTTTTTTTGCTTTTTCTGCTTTAAAGTTCCTCCTATCTCTCTTTCTTTCCCACTTCCCTAGATGTTCTATTTGTCAGCCATTCCAATTTAATTTTCATTTCAAATTTATACATCCATGTATATACCCATCCCATACACTCATAAACAAGTAAAGGTAATCCACTTTCATCGCTCCCACTATTTTCTATACCCAAAATGCGAGGGTCTGGATAAGCTTATTCTACCCAAGCAACATAAAGACATTTGTCTAATCCTAGATTCAACCATTATTGAGTTTAATTAAAATATAATTTTAAAACATGACTTTTTTATTTTTTGAAAATTCAAACCCTCAAATTTTCTTAAAAAAATACAGAGTTCATTTCTTTCATCTAAGTTTTTTGCCATGAAATTTTAAATATTTGTTAAGAATTAAATCCAGAAGAGAATAATAGTAAAACAATCTTATTTTACAGTATAATCATTTAATATGTCTGGAGGGTAGTGGTCAATTAATGAGAAAGAGTAAATAGGAAGAAATATGAGTTACAGAAGTAAAGATAAAAATGTAGACATGGCGTCTTCCTTAATATATCATCAATTTTAATTACTTGTTTTATTTTTTTTGGTCAGCACAGATAATAACTTCGAATGTGTATAACAAATATTTAATTTTATTATTATTATTATTATTATTATTATTCACGGGCACATTATTAGACTTGAACCGCGAAGTTTAGAAATCTCAAACTCGCTGAGCTGGACGTTGAATTTTGATTACATGTTGATGCAATTTGAATATTTGATAAGTACCCTGATCACCACGCAATTTCTTTTTCTTTTTAAAACAAATCATGTAAAAATTCTCTATCAGATAGTTTATTGTGCACGCTTCTTTTCTCAGTAATGAAACTTTAATATTGAACAAGTTAATTGTGTGACAAATTTCTATTCCAAGAGATTAATCACATTTTGCATTAGTAATCATTTTTATACTGAAAAAAAAAAAGCAAACGCGGGAGAAATCTATAGATATTCAACTGAATACGGAAATTAAATTTGCCTTTGAAATTAAGGGTTGAATCATAATTATATATACATATATATGAAATTAGGGTTTGAGTATATTGTGCTTCTTTTAGGTGTGTGGCAATGATGCTTGCCACTTTGTGAGCAGTCCCTTTATAATATAACTTGTGAATTTTTAATTTCTTGTTCTCAGGAAAAAAACCTTAATTTATAATTAAGAAAAAAATGTGTGTGTGTGTGATCCATGGAATCTCATGGTCCAGAGCGTAGCGTACTACCACCACCGAAGTCACTGTCATCACTGTTGGTTGGCGTAAATATATTAGCAAAATTTATAATCTCAGTGAATTAATACAATACATCTCACAAACCTTCACTTATAATTTGTATTTAATGAAGTTTGCACCCGCAACTCTATTTGTAGGCCTTGTAATTATATACACTTAATTACTTTCTGTTTCTCAAGTGGTTAGCTACTTCTAATGACTTTTTATTTCACTATCTCTATATGTACGCGCCGGTCAAGATAATGTAATACGTTGACCATTATAATATATATAATATATATATGTTTTTTTATTCTATTTATAAATAACTTTTAACATATTTAATTAAAATTAAAAAATTAAATTTTATTAAATTTATTTAAAATTTAATAATTTTTTATTTTTATTCCTAATAAATATTTTAAATTTTATTATGATATTTTTATTCAAAGCATTTAATAAGGATAAAAAACATAAAGAGAAACCTTAAAAATTAGCAAATGCCTTATAAATAGATTTAATTTTTTTTTCTCTCTACCTTAATAAATAGAACCAGAGAGTATATTATTTTGAAGGAATGTGACACAAATATGTACATATGTGTTAAATATTAATTAAGCAGTGTTAAATTGGACTTGGATTTCATGAATGCCTCAAATCTCATGAGTATCACATTAATTACAATCGTAGAATTTTATCATTACTTGAAAGTTTATGTTTGAACATAAATAAATGAAACAATGAGTTAAATGATAATTTTATGATGAGAATGTATGTCAATCATTTCTCTACAACTATATAAATTGTTAGATTAAAATATAGCACATAAAACGGCAAAGTTGTAATTTGATATTCTCTCTCTATTTTGTGCTCACATTTCTAGCAACCATACGATTAAAATGATAATATCTATGGTGCCATGCGACTGACTAAAAAGATTCAAGACATTTATCAAATTGACTATGTGTTAATTACCACTGCACGCATATGCTCTCGTGTGAAAAATTAACCCATGCTGGTGGATGTGGGCAACAAAAACGTGCAATTTGTAGATACTTATATGTTTTTTTTAATACTTTGGCATGATATAAATCAATTTTATGAAAAAAATTATAATCAGGTCCTAAATAAAAATTAATTATTTTTCAGTTCACTTACAAGTTAAACTTTAACATTTACACGTTAAACTCCAACATTTACAAGTAATGGAATCTATAATTAATTTTCTCACACGAGACTCATACATAATTTCTTAATTTTATCATTCAACAATTAAAGGCAAAAAACAGAAGATGGATTCATAATTAGGCAATACATGCACCTAACTTCTACTCAAATTCTTATTATAATAAATATAATATATATGAAATGATTTAATAGTAATTAAGGTCAGTGATGTATTGCAATTGCATGCATGGGATTATATTCGGTCCTAAGGCTACTTGGGTTGCAGAACCCTTTTTCCTCCAAGGGTCGACCTTTTAGTGGTTTATATATGTAAAAAACAGAATATTTTAATAATCTCTAAATTGTCCATTGAACAACCTGTTAATTCTAAAGCTGCAGATACAGATCTCATGATTTCTCCATTCTTTCATTGTTTTTTTTTTTTAATCTTGTTATGGTGAACTCGTTACTCTCGTGTGTTGTAAACAATGAACTCGTTACTCAAATTTTATTGGAAAACATTTGAAACAAATTTAATTGCTGTTGTCAAGTATTTTAGATTATTCTAGTTATATCTTTTACAACATTTGCAAAGCACCTCTCATCTATATAAAAAATATAAATATTTAATAATTATTTTAAAATAAGCATTAAGTATGTGTTTAAAGTATTTTTGATAAATTTTTATCAAGTCAAAACTTAATTTTTATCATAGATACTAACGATTAAGGTAAACTAACCGTCAAATATTTGATAACTGATAACATTTAACTGTAATTTTTAATTAACTGTATTTTTTATGCAATCTTGTTCAAGCATAAATAGATTTAAATTCATGTAAAAGTTTCACATAAAAAAATTAAGTTTATAAAATAATATATGAATAAAGTAAAATGATTCATAAGCCTAAATCTAGTGCTTTGATGAGTTCAAATATTATGACGTATATTTGTATTAAAAAATATTATGACATACCCCCTTCGTCCTAAATATAAAAAATTTTAGATAAATTTTAAATATTAATAAAACTCATTAAATAGACTTTACAACTTTACTTTTTTAAAACAAAAATATAAAATTTTAAACAATATCTTTCATTTAATACTCCATTAATGAAAGAATATTAAAAAACAATTAAAAAAAATCACATATGAAAAGGGTAATATTAACAAAATATCTTAATAAAATTTTATTTTATCAAAGTATTTTATATTTTAGATGTGATAAATATTTTTCAAAAGTATATTTATAATTTGAGACTGAAAGACATTTCATTACTCATCATCCCATTTATTATCTCTTGCCATTTGAATTGGTATCCCTCATTCCTAACATCCATGTATACTCTAACTTAGGCGTAGGCAGGTGTGATATTCATTATTACTATACTTAACTTGACAAATGACAAAGCAAACGATAGGGCTATATTTTGGGTATATGAAAAAATCAAAGTAAAGTAAAAAAATGGATAAAAAGAGATACACCAGAAACTTTATTTTGTCTGCATGTAGTCAATGTAATTGCCTTGTTTTTTTTTAACCTGAATCAATGTAATTGCTGACTTCATGGCCTTTGTCACACGCGCTGCGCATTGTGGATTTATTAACGCATCATTTTTTTTTAATAACATTTATAGATGCATTGTGCTGTTAATTCATGACAATTAAGAGGGGGGAAAAGGTAGAATTCATCATTTCGAAGTCAGCAAAATGACCCATGACTCTACTTTATACCCATGACCCTTTAGTCTGACCGAAATTAAATCTGCAGTCAAACTATTCAACCAATAAACTTTGACTTTGACTAACCTATTTTTCTTCCAATGGGGTCATGCATGCATCACCTAAACTCATCATATAGTAATAGGAATTTATATAATCATTGCATGCTTGCTTTGCCTTTTTTTTTTTTAATTCTCCGGGGAAATTGCTTTCAGATTAAAATTTTGTATTCCATTTGAAATTAAATTAGCTGCCAGAAATCATATTTTCCTCGCTTCATTTTAATATTCATGAACTTGAGCTGCTGAAATTTTTTTGCTCACACAAAAACACACACATTAAGAAGAAGCATAATTTACAAGGAAATTAAGAAAATAATTAAAGTTAGGAGGAACTTTTTGAGGGGTTCAATTCCTTCAAGAAACCTCGAAATAGGAGAGTGACGAATAAAGTAAAAGATGCAGAAACCATTTGATCATTCCCTGAATCTTCATTCACCCCTTCCACGACCCTTCCACAGTTTTCGATATGTGTGTTATGTTTTCTAATTTCTTGTGAAGTCATTAATATTCTTGGACTTGCTGATGTTTCTCTCCAATTCTATTTAAAAATCACTTTTAACATATTTTATTTGAATTAAAAAGCTTTAAGATTCACTAATTTTCTTTGAAGTTTTAAACTTTATTTATTTCTATCAAATATATACACACACAATCTGATAACGTACTTTTTCACGCACCATTTATTTAATGAGGATATTAAATGAGAAAAGGTGTAATTAAAAGTTAATGACGTGTCTTATAAAATATGATAAAAAAAATCTTTCCCTTCCTGATTCATAAAATAAGACCAAAGGGTGTATGTCCAGTCTACTCACCAATGAAAAGTTTTAATTACCTTGGTCATCAGAGCTTCTTCATGGTAATTATGATGGCGTTCCAATCAATAGACAAATAAATTTATAAAAATACTTATTTTTATATTTATGCATTAATCAATTTTAATAAAATTTATTTATTCCCTAATTTCCTACAATGAGAATTGACATAATATATCCTTGGAGTGCTATCGTATGGTTTAGTAATAATCGATCAACATCCAATGATCCTTAATAGTATTAAACAAGTGTTATAAAATTATAACTAATCAATCAAATTAAGCATAAAAAATTCATTAATATAAGTAAGAAGTAGGTTAGCCTTGACAATATGTTATTAAGAATAATGTTTTCTTTTAAGTCCTTACTTTAAAATTTTCACTTAATTGCTTAACTTGATTTAAAATCTTGTCCTTTTTAATTAAAGCATGTGCACCAACCTCATGGGAACTCATGAAGATGAAATTGGTTTGTAAGTCAAAAGAGACAATAAATTTATCGCACAAGCACCTACCATCAATATATCAAATGGGTTAGTATATATTTAAAATATTAACTATTTATATATGAAAAATAATTTATCATATATAAAAGCTAAGAACAATGAGGTGGTCATATCATACTGCAACCCTTCATCTATAATATTGAGTGAAAGCATATCATATCTTGGTGCATCATCTATTCCTGCCTCGAATGAGATTTGCAAGATTGGAGGATTAAACCTATGAGTCATTGGATATGCTTGAAGTAAATTTCGATGTTGGCTTGACAAATAAGGCTCTTATTTAGGCATCGCTACATGCGAGACAATTTTTTAAGAGAGCCTAGATCAGGGTATGATCTTTTTTTTAAACTATGCATCTTTGTTAACATTTTTTAGACTTGGCATCTTAATATAAGTAGATTGTCATCCAATAAAACTACCCATTCCTTTCCTATAATCCCCCCATTCTCGATGGAAATAAGTAATTGATAGTTGAGATCTTTAAGCACATTAATAGCAACTCGTACATAGGATGTATGGAGTGGCATATTATATAATGTGTCTCTAGTATATTGAACACTCGACTGATAGTAACCAGTGACATTTTTGGCTATTTGCTAACAACTCACATATCTCATCATGTCTATCATTGGAACTAATATGAAACTCTCCCTCCTACCTTTCCTTGTCCTTTAGTAAGGCATTAATCATGTCTCGTTGCCTAGACAGCTTATCTTTTAGTATGGCAATTTCAACACTTGCACCCACATTCTTTATGATTTTGTCTTCTTCTATGTCTCGAATATTTTTTTTTAGTGACACTGAAGTCATAACCCCTAACTCAATTAGAATGTTCAAGGTTACTCAATACTTTGCCCAAGATATTTTCATTATCAGTGAGTTACTTTCTTGATCTCAACCTGTGTAACATACAGTGAGAAAGTTAAGTTAATTGATTGATTATAAGAAAAAATGACAATATTAAAAATAATGTACTTATACATTTGTCAATAAGTTCCTGAACACCTTCATCAACAATGTTTCCTTCCTTATTAGTCCAGGCTTCTATAAAGAGTTTATGACATGAAATAGAACTTGTTCCCAAACCCTCCCGCTTGATCTATGCATTTAAATAAAGTTGAACATTAACATTGTGGATATAAATAAAATAAGATAAAATTATATAGCTTAAATATTAACATACCATTTGCTATCCAATTTCTGCATATCTTATACGCCATTTCTTGTAAGGGTATGAATATTTCTCATACAATTTTTTCTTTTTATTGCTCAATTCCCGTACAAAACACATATAATTATATTAATAAACATAAATATATATATATTGAAAAAAAAAATTATAGTTCTTACTCAGAATTGTCCCTCAAAATGTTGGATAACAAATTTATCTCATTGTTCTTGTGAAAATAATATCCTTATTAATTCGGGAGCCTGAGCACTAATGTTTCTACCCGATTTTTTAATGTATTTCATTCCAATAAAATACTGAAATATCTTCATTGCCTTTTCAGTTTGTTGAATAACAAATTTCATCTGACTAGCATCAACTGTAAATGCTGACTATAAATAAAGTAATTAATTATATTTTTGGTCAAGTAATTGTAATTAATTATAATAATTGTGAGTAAAGTATTTTACCTCTACTTGCTCCTAAATATAATTATTTATTATTGGACTAGCATCATTTCAATTCCTAATTGTAATCGGTGCATTTGCCTTTGCCACAACCCCAATGTAATTGATGAATTTATTTTTATTGATTTTGATAGGTTGACTTTTCTAATTCCATTCAAGCCCATATTTTTATCTATTAGCCCTTCTCCTATTCACTTTATTCATCAATAATCTCAATCATCCTGTCATTTGATTTGCTTCTTTTTGAATTTGTTGATCATTCATGCTAATGCTAAGATCAGTACTACTAGGTCCATCGGGATCATACTCTTTTGAGAAGCCACTTACCTACAAAAATTAAAAAAACAAATGAGGAGAAGAAATGAATGATAAAATAATTAAAAAAATAATTGACCACTTTACATGTAAAAAAATTCAACAAGACAATGTCATAAAAGCAAGTATTCCCTGAGCTCAAACCCTCTTTTTAAACTTAGTATCTTATATCAACAAATCAAGTTCAACCATACACAATCCTAGCAACAACAAAATCCAAAAAAAATAGCATTTTTGACCATACACAATTTCAAAAAAAAGTCATTGAAAAATAACAAAAAAAAAAGAAAAATACCACACACATAAATTCAGATTATTGTTTTTTGTCTCATTTATCATTCCAAGGTTATTCATACCTTACAATAGCAATCCCAAGTCAAGAAAATATCATTCATTAACAAATGTCAAAATCTCAACAAAATAGTTATAATTTTCAAAGAAATCGTGTGTCAATTTCGGTCACTTAAATCAACTTCAATTGTAATGAAATTTAGCATACTAGTACATTTCAATATATAGGTTCTAATGATAAAACTATCCAGATCAAATAAGACATATAATTTAAATTAAAAATTATTTGAAAAATTTGTTCAAAATTCATAAAAAAATACAACTATCATGAATATCCTTTTTGATCACTCATTTTGTTCTTCATGATCATTCTAAGGCTGTCTATGACCTCACTAACATCCTCAAGCCAAAAACATATCATATATTATCAATTTTTGACAACCTACATTACCGAAATCAAGCAACAACAAGCACAAAAAGTTAAATGCATAAATGCAATCAATAAAACTCTACAAAATAATGAATAAATCATTCCCCTAACAAAAAAAAAGCCAAAGGACATTGAAAGAAAAGGTAAAAGTATGAAAAAAATGCACCTTGAAAGAAAATGGGTTGAAGCGCAATGCCAAACTCAGGGTATCGTGAACGATGGCGGAATCACAATGGAGGTGGGGGATGGCAGTCGACTATAGAAATGAAGTCACTTTGTGAGTTTACTTATGATTTTGTTTGAAAGTGGAGAAGAGAGGAGAGGAGAGGAGAGTTCATTGTGTGTGCGAGAGAGAATATGAAATGAAAAGTAACTGAACAAATTTAAAATAAGAATAAATGACAAGATTGTAGAAGCTCGCCATTTATTCTACTTTATATGACGAGTGTTTCAAACACCGGTCATATATGAGGATCACTTTATATAATCAGTGTTTCAAATACTCATTATATAAAGTTATTTTTTTTTAAATTCAAAAACCTAAAGTCACTTGTCATATAATGTCATTGACATAGATGATAATATTAAATTTTAATTTTTGTTTTAAATCAATATTTAAAGTATCATATGAATGATGTTTAAACACCCATAATATATTTTAATGAAATAAATAATGAATGTCTTAAACGCCCGTTATTTATTGTCCAACCATCACCCACCTCTTTTTTAAATGATAAATTTTCTTAAAACTATTATTTTTAATGACATCTTATATCAATAATTTTATAGTAGTGAATTCTTATTATAAAAAAATTATTATTTAGTATGTTATCAAAATTCAATATATTTTCATGGCTCTTTTCTTATTTCAATATAATTAAGCCTAGAAAGCAAGCCACGAAGAAAAATCTAGAGCATGAAAGTGACCCTGAATTCTATTTCCGTGGCCTCTCTTTATTATATATATGCACGCAACACGCACAAATAAATTGCATGATAGCGAATATGGCATCAAGGAATCCAACTTTAGAATTGCATCTGTGTTTTAAAAAAGTGGGGTATGAATAAAGTGGCATCGTCAAAAGAAGAGAACAGAATCATGAGACAAAGGAATAATTAATAGTGCCAGTAGCTCAGGTCTAAAATCACATCAACATACAACAACACTACCCTTTCTCTACTTTTTTTTATTAATCTATTTTAAATATTTGAAAAGTCAATAATAGTCCATGAAAAATAATTAATACCCATTTAATTATTTAAATCTGTGAACATCAAGACCAATGCATGTTAAAGGATATAGCCATTATACATATATATCACGCGTTACCAGTGAAGAATTACCGGATTGAATGCGTCCAAACTCCGAGATAAACAAAAACTCACTTTAAACATGGTTTATTCCACCAATAAATTTTGCTCCTGGTTAATAAAATAGGCTATAGCCGCTTAAGTATATAAAATTTCAAGCTCGAGACTATGTGACTATATATAGAAAACTCTTTTGAGAGACCTTCCCTCACTGGATTTGAGAATACTCAAACATAACTCAATCAAATAATTCCATTTAAAAAAAAAAAGAATAGGGCATATTCAATAAACGGATACTCTACCTCTATATGTATTCTAAATTCTTTAAATGTGTGTGTATATATAACATATAAAGGCCAAAAGGTTCTTTTAAAGGGCAAAATATGCTTGATATCAGATTTGCAGAATTTAGATAAAATTTATTTTGAATTTTAATTGACTATAAAATGAAATGAAAATTTAAATATCAACTAAAAAATAAGGATGAAACCGGCCGGCTCCTCTGGAATTTTATTATATATATATATATATATATATATTAAAAAAAAGGGGGGCCAGCAACAGCAAGAATGGATAGCAATGATTCTGTCTAAAGAGTTGAAGGACACGACGACCACTCTACTTTCCAACGTCAAAATGAAATTAACAAAACAGAAAACCCTAAAAGGGTTTGAAAAAGTGAAAGCCATTGGAGGAAGAAGATGTTGGCAACAGCCTCATGGGTTCAAAAGAGAATGTTTTGCATGAGCCATAATTTCACATCGTGGCGCTGTGTCAGAAAACAGATTAATTAATGTCAGTTTTATCTGTCTGAAAAATTTACTCCTCTGTGTGTGTGTGTGTGTGTGTTCTGTGGTTATAATATATCTTTTTGGCCAATGTGGTTATTATATATATATGCTTCATGCTAACATCATCATCATTCATCATCTCATATGGGCCATAACTCCATGATACATCATCGTCTTCGTCATCATGATGTTGCTTCAGCACTGTACATAATTTGAAGGGTTAGGTTTAAGATTGATAGTTATGGAGACAGAAGTTAATGATGATTAATCATGTTCTTATTCCATCATTACACATGTGCATGAACGTGTTTAGAACAATGCTACTTGGAAAAAGAAAAAAACAAAAAAAAAAAAAAACGCTGTACTGTGATATTCTGGGCATCAACATTTAGATTGGAATACATACAAAACTTAACTTTTTCTTACAATATCCTATGCATACACAATTTTTTTTCTGGGTTTTATATACGGTCAGTTATTTTCCAGGTTATTAGCTCGAAACTAATAAACTGCCTCTATCTCCCTCATTCTAAGGTTTTCCTCATGATTTCTAGTTACTTGGTCTGAGATTTTATTTGCTGTTAAAGAATCGAATCAAATCCAAGCTAAGTTGACCAGATGTGATGCAAGCCTCTTGTGCTAGAATAATTAAGCTAGACTTTCACGAAGTAATTATAACATCGATTTCTTTTAATACCATCTCAAATTTAAGTCTTTTAAGTGTACAAATTAAGGGTCAAGAGAGCTTTTCTCTTTTAACTAAGCCGTCTAAATCAATCCTTTTATTTACATATAACTTAAAGTTTGAGGGGATTATATGTATAAAAAAATAAATAAATAAAGTTTAAGAGGTATATCATTGATGGTTGAGGATTATCCACATAAACTTAAAAATTTAGGGGGCTTTCTGTATAAAGTTTTTAAGATTAAGGGATTATTTTTACATAATTCAAACTTCAGGGATATTTTGTGTAATCTAACGGAAAGTTTTTGGACTTTCTAGTTCTCACAAAAACATGTAAATTGGACTCCCGACTCGAATATAAAACAGCGGGCTGTGAAAATGGGTCCCTAAAACCTTATGCAAATGGGCCTTCTTTTGCGGAGCATGTTTCGATGAGGACCCAATTATCGTTTTTTTTGCAAAAAAATGCGTATTAAGTGCAATGGCTTTGTTTCATGCAGTCCGTTTTCTTTTTGTTCATGGAGGTGAACGCGATACAATCAAAGAGAAATTAAAAAAAATAAAATAAAAAGTATAATAATGTGATATAATTATATAAACTCTACTTTTGGTTGGTTCACTTAGGAGAAAAATAGAAGATATAAAGATTTAAATCCTCTAAAATTGAGAAGTGCAAATTTTTGTGAAGTTTTCCTTTTTCAATATTTTTCTCATTTTGTTAATTTTTTGTGAAATATAAAACCTTCTCTTTCTTTTTTAAAAAAGGATACTTTACAAAAATTTACAGATCTCAACTTTAAGGATTTAAGTTTCGAAGATAAAATGAGATCAAAAAGATAACCACACCAACGAGACTGACCAGTGGAGTCGACCCCTAATTTTACCTCATTTGCATGGACTTACTCATTATTTAGTATTAATTTGGGTCATTGGCAGTCAAGCATTTAATTGCTCAAATAAAGAATATTGAATAACGAATAAGTCCATACAAATGAAAAAAAATATTTTTAGGAGAGTTTTAATTGAGTTGATAAAAATGCTCAAATCTAACCTAGTCAATTGATTATATAAAAAAAATGAAATAGATAAGAAAAAATTAACTTATAAGTTCTTATAGTTTTGTTCAATTTTGAATTCGGTCCTTATAGTTTATTTTATTTTAATCAAGTTCTTATAATTTGATTTATTATATATGTTACTGCTTGAAGGTTAAAGTTAATAATAAATTATTAAATTTAAAACAAACAAAAATACTCTTGAAATTTTCAGAAAAACTAATTTAATATTTTTAGTCAAAAATGAAAAAAGAAATAAATTTGATTTAATACATTGTTTACATTTTTTAATTTTTTATAAAAATTTTATATGCTTAAAAATATTTTAAAGATAACTTAATTATATAAAATTTTGAGTTATAAACATTATTTAATTAATTACTCCATCTGTTTAAAAATGTAAGGTATTTTTTAAGAAGTTAAATATTTAAAAATATAAGGCCTTTTTAATCTTTTGAAATATAATCATTATCTTTTTTTTTAAAGTACCTTTATTAATAATAATTTTATATTTATTGTAAGGTGTTTAATAGGGGTAAATATGAAAAGATAGGGTTATTTTAAAAATAGATAACTACTTTATTGGGTAGTGAGATTCGGTTAAAAATATTTTACATTTTTGAACGGAGGGTGTATAAAGTTATATAATCATTTAACAAAAATATAAATTTTTTAATTTTATTTTTGTAAAGAAAAAAATATTTTAACCTTCAGGGATTAAAAAATTTAATTAATCAAACTATAAGGACTCAATTAAAATAAAATAAAATATAATGATTTAATTCAAAATTGAACAAAATTATAAGGACTTACAGATAATTTTTTTTAATAAATCACAAACTGAAATCTCACGATTTTAAGACAGGGAATATGAAGTAGCCAAGTAGGTAGCTCTCATATTAACATAAGCTAGCTCAGCCAAATCTTCAACGCTTCGCAATATCGTGTCCTCTGCTCTGAGATTTGAGAGCACTTAAGAAACGTCGAATAAATAAATTAGTTGTGTTGCCATGTTGTAGGGTATATTGGATAGTTGAGCCGTCCAAATTGTTTTGTCTCTTTCCTGGGAAGATAATGGAAGAAACTTTCACCATGGAGATATTGGCCACTTTAAATGATTCGTCCCCTTCTTTGTTTTTTTTTTTTGATTGTACGATGATTACTTATTGAGGTATATATAATCCTGAGTCTATTTCTGAAGCCGGAAAACGTTTGTGGGAGTGGCACCTTAAGTAACAAGTGGGAGACAGCCAAATCACAGTGAGATGGGAATCAAATCACTTCAAATTATACAATAACCCTACTCATTGTCATTCTAAAGGAATTCAAATGTCGTTATTCCATTTTGCCACTTATCAATCTCAACATTTTTTATTAGCATCATAAGCATGCTATTTTGCAATTTAATACTCCATATGTTTTTATTTATTGGTCACATTTTTTTTAATGTTTTTACATGACTACCCAACTAGATTATATTTGAGTATTACTGGATTCAATTAGAGATAGCTTTTTTGAATTTAAATACGAGATTGTGCTTAAACGATTGTACTCCCTTTCAATGGGATCAACATGCTTAAGTGAACAAAGGTTTTCATGTTCTTATTTATAAGCCAGTTTGTAAAATCCATAAAACAACTGATTTTTCCCCCCCTAATAGTGCTCTTGGTATAGATATTAATGTTGAGTAACTATGATAAAAATGGGTTGAGAGAGATGAGTAACATTGTGTCATGATCCATTAAATTTAATTAAGGGTATTTTTAGAAAGATGATATAATTTTAAAAACATTAACTAATTTAAATAAATTTTAACCAGTTTTCTTAATTTGTTTGAATTAGTTAAAAGTGATATATAAATAGGAAAAGATGGAGTATGATATTTACATTTTACACAACAAAAACATTAGGATATCTGTGGCTTCGTACTTTTTCTGTGTATTGTATGGGATTAGACCACTTCTTTTTGAAACGTTTTATGTTTCACAGATGGGTCATTTTTCATACTGATGGCAATGTTATTAGTAATTGGAAAATGGAAACCCCATTTACAACAGCACCAGAGGCTCAAAGCTGGCCTAGCTGTGTCTATTTAAACTCAAAGGCTTGATAGTGTGAGAGAGACAAGGCAAGCAGAAGATGGAAACAGCATTCACATACTTCCTCTGCTATTTCTGTATGGCACTGTGTCACTTGAGTGGCAAGACTGCACAACTCGTGCATGCCATCGAAGTCCCAAGCTACAAAGTTGTACGGTCTGAATCAGACTTCGAGATCAGACGTTACGATGAATCCTCATGGATGTCTGCTTCTGTACGAGGATCTTCTTTCAATCTGTCCACCGCAATCGGCTTTCACAGGTTCTGTTTCTCAGCATTTTCTTTACTTATTGACCAATTTAATCACATACATGTCAAAACTAGTTTAGCAAAAAAAAAAAAAATGAGGAGTATTTTCTTGACATATTTTTATGTTTGCGCATGATTTCAATGAAGTAGTAAACTGTGTGTGGATTATAATCTGTGTTTCAACAATGTGGCCCAGGTTGTATCAATATATTCACGGGGCGAATCTGAATTCTTCTCATCTTGCTTTCACTGCTCCAGTCTTGACAAGCATTGAGTCGTCGTCGTCTAGTGGGAATGTTGACTATACAGTGAGGTTTTATATCTCGCCAAAGTATAAAGGAAATCCTCCACAACCAAACCCAGGACTGAAATTGCACTTAGACAAGTGGAATTCTCGTTGCGTGGCAGTTAGAAAGTTCAATGGGTTTGCCACAGACGATAACATTGATAGAGAAGTGACAGCTCTTATAAGCAGCATCAACAAACACTTGTCATCTGGGAATTCAGCAGCAATACAAGACAAGGGTTCCTATGCCATTGCCCAGTACAACGGTTCTCATAAACTTTCTGGCAGATTAAACGAAGCTTGGATAGGTATTTCAGGATCCAGTGTCGCAGGTTGTCCGCCTTGATTCTCAGTGGTGTGTCACCGTGTTCTAAGAGTCTCTGGCTTCCGTGTGTAATGCTGTGTGTGATTTTAATAATGTTCCTAGGATTAATATGGCTCACTAATAATTTGGGGTGCTAAAAATTATGAAGTCGGGGCATGTTGGTCAAATTCCGGTCTAAAGTAGAACCTCCAAACTTCCATCATGTATCCTTATGCTTTGTCAGCATCATATTATCATTATTATGCGTACCTAGTTGTCAGAATTTCGCAATCATCTTAAGCAAGATTTCAAATGACAAATAAAATCACTATGGTAAGCGGAAATACATGACAAGCTTCAAGTCATAAACTGAACTAAATCGCCTTTTGCTACTGCTTGATGAGTAACAGGAGAAGAATTCCAATTTATCCACATTCTACTTCATTTGATGCTTGATGAATAACAGAAAAATACAAGGGAAAAATAGATAAACAAGGAAATCCAATTATAATTACAATTATATGATCGCCAAATTGATCAGGAATAAGCAGAGAAGAAAAAGGAGATTTTGAGAGAGCTTTTTTTTTTTGGGGGGGGGGGGTTGGATAATTATGCAAAAGCTTTGAAAAAAAAAAAAAAACCACGAAAACCTCAAATATGGCGCAGTACAACTTTTCAGTGTATAGAGTACAAATGCATTCACACAATCATACAGACGGTAAGAAGAAAAAAGAAAATCGACGTAACTTTTCCCAATCAGCATAAATAAGTAAATAAATAAAAAGAATGATTGGATAATAGCGCAAATAGAGCTTTCTTATTCACATGATTACGGTAGAAAGTAAGCATTATTGTATCACATTAATAACATTCACGTTGAATTTGCATCTACAAGCAAATTTTGAGCTGCCAGTTCAAACTCTCAATTGCCCACATTCGCAACTCTGGTCCGGGTTGATCATAGTTCGGGTAGGTGAATTAGGTGACGTGGGTTTAGAGGCTTACATTTGTGGTCTGGTTTGGACAACGTAGACTTTTCCGTCCCTGATCACACCTTCAATGTCTTGAGGAGAGCCATATAATTGTTCAATAGCACTTCCTGCACGAGCAATGCTGGACAGGATTGACTTGCGGAAACCACTATCAACTATGAGTGGATCAGAAGAGTAATCCAGCACAACTTTCTTTTCCTCGTCCATTGGCACACTGTTGCGTGAAATTTCAATTAATATATTTCAATGTGCATCAGGAAATGTAAAATCAAATCATTTCAATCATTCTCTGGACAAATTAAGCCCTCCGACGCAATGCATACATTACAGACAAATTGAATTTAGACAAAGATCTTTCATGACACTCTGAGCATCTATAACTTGGAAGAATAAAGATGCTCATTTTACAAGAGATACGAAAAAGTTTACCTGTCATAAAGGCCAGCACCGGCATAACCTTCTAGATCTTCACCATTGGAGTCAGATCGGAAAATAATTGAGCGTTTTATGAAGAGGCCAACAGGTTTGCTAGGATAACCCAAGACCTGAAGAAGCTCAAAAGGCCAAACCCATTAGCATAAAAATGGAGAACTCAGAGAACAGATACAGTTTTCTGGTAACAGTAAATTCATATTCACTCGCAGATGATTAACAATACATAATACTGTGAAAGATTTATCGATTCAAGTCACCCAAAAAAGTTTAAAAAAAAAAAACAGAGAGAGATGGAGAGACTTGATATAAAGTGGCTACCTGAGGGGAGTTCAGGTTATGTTTTTTGCATATAAAACTTAAAGCACGACCAGGGTAAGCTCCAACAAGAGTTTCCCCAAGTCCCTTCACCACCTATGTCAAAAGAAAGTATTGCACCCAATGAATGTCCAGGCTTCTTCTCGTTCTCCCTTTTAAACGGCAAATGAAATTCTGTATATGCACAAAAGCCATTGCATCCATCAACAGTTATACCTCAGCATATATTTCCGATGAGTCTCCTGTTGATGGATTAGTTGTGTGGATGACAAAAGCATAGTCAGCATTAATAACTTCTTGGATAAGAACAGCCATGGAAAGATAATCATGGTCCAGTTTCACTTTTCTTGCGCTTAAGTATGCTCTTTCATTCCACTTCGAACCCCAAACCTTTTGCAAATCCATATAATACAGTCAATGACAGTGACAAAGAGGAGGTAAATTTTATGAAAAGCTGAACAATAAAATAAAATTGTACAGTGTACCGCAGATTTATTTCAAACTTTAATTAGAGGCAAGGTAAATATTCTAGACCTGTCAATTATAATCATATATTGATAGCATGTCCTAGCATAATCATAGAGAGAAAAAATGTATGGAAATCTTAGAGAAATATGGAAGGCCCATAAGTAGAAGAGTTCTGGAAAAGTCACATGGAAAAATTAGTCAAGACTGAATCTGCTATACAACTTGATAGCAACAGAAACAAATACTAAGAAATTCATTCAGCTTAGATTTTTACATTTTTTTAAACCTATTTTATATGTAGGGATAGGACTAAAGATTGTTGACCTTGTGGATGCTTGTGGACAAGCCAATAAGCAATTCATCCATTGGGGGGGGGGGCTTAAGTCACTTAACCACGGAAAAGTAAATGTAATTCTGGACAAGAGCATATAAAAGAACATAAGATTGTCGGTGCGAAAAAATTTCCGTTGCCCCTGTGGCAAAGTAAGGCAATGTAGTGTGAGCCAAAATATGCAACAGGAAACTCATTCCACAGGAGACGCCAGCTTTCAAGTTCTACGCTGTGCACTGTCCTTTGCATAGGGAATATTACCTTTTTTATAGCCTTCCATGCCTGCTCCCATCGTTTTTCACCTTCATCACCAGGCCAAGGCATTCCAGAACTTTTCATCTTGCTCCTTAGCTCCTCTACCTGAAAATAAGGTAACCCACTACTTTTCATCAATAGGATTCCAGTCTTTACATCATTTTAGATGAAGCCGTTTAAATATTCCATTGAAGATAGCAGCAAAATGGACAGCATTGTTTA
This sequence comes from Prosopis cineraria, assembly GCF_029017545.1. Taxonomy (NCBI): domain Eukaryota; kingdom Viridiplantae; phylum Streptophyta; class Magnoliopsida; order Fabales; family Fabaceae; genus Prosopis; species Prosopis cineraria. The sequence continues at coordinate 35,953,607 of NW_026555336.1, read as the reverse complement.
AGACGGTAAGCCGAGGGCTAGCTTTTCTTGAGACAAAAACAAATGTTGAAAGCTCGCATAATCGAAATATAATTATTTGAACCAGTTAGTTTTGAGATGTTGATCCTCTGAATTTGGCGTCTTTGAATTTCTATGAAGTTAGTTAAAAAGAGGAGACACAAAGGTTCTTACAAACTAAATAACAAATAAAAAAAAAAGAGAGAAAAGAAAAGGCAGAAACTTATCAACTTCACCGAAATTTCAGACAGTGAAATTCAGAGGATGCAATCTTGTTAGTTCTGACCAAAGATATCTTCTTTCTCAGTTCCATTACAACCCATCCAAGGAACGGAGAACTTTAGGGGTGTCAATAAGAGAATATATTGACGATCTAAATCAACTCTAAAGTGAAAAAAAAAAAAAATCATATGCAGCTGCATAAGAATCTAAAGGAAGAATGTGCCACTTTGTGTCAATCTTAAGACAACAGCTAGAAAGCAAATACCAGCTGGGATGGAGCATTCAACTGTAACACTGTCTCCCGAATCTCTCTGAGGGCACTGAAGTTTCCCTCCTCCAACTTCTTTTTCAGAATTTTAACCTTCTCAGCCAATATCTGTTAACATTCAAATAAAAAATTCCATCATAAGTCAAGAAAGACTTGCATGATTGAAACTTCTAATAAAGATATAAAAGTAACGAACGCATCCTGTACGGTAATAGATACAAGAACTATACGACCCAACTAAATCCTTAATGGAAGTCATCACCACTTCTAGTGCCTTATCTAAATACTCCTTGGCTGTATCACATAACAAACAAGAGCCAAGGAAAGTTCCACTTTTAAGAAATGTACTTATAATGAAAGAAGGAAACGATTCTTTTCTCTCCAAACCTTTAAATTTAACACCTTCAGGTTCAGTTTATATTTCAATGACAACTCTTGTCTTTTATTCACAAGTTGATATCTTTCCCTAAACTAATTCTAAATATTGATATAGGCTAGACTGTGAGGACTAAATCATTGTCCTCCTTGTGAAAAGAAAAAAAAATAAAATAAATGTAACTAGTAGACATGCAAGATGATGGATCTAAGCTGCACAGCACATTATGTACACACGAAAATGCAGGACAACAGTTACATGATGTATAACCTTATTTGATCTATCAGAAAGAACGTGTTCAAATACTCCAAATGGTATGGCAACTGAAGTGGGGATTCCAATCCAAGAAGGCAATTTTCCTTTTAAATAAGAGATATTGCGTGACTTTGCTCCAACCTGGAAAAACATAATCTCTTGGTAAGTTATGGAGAAGAGACACAAAATAAAAGGATTTTGAGCTCTCAAATATCTTGATTCTTGCATTTGACCAAACTCTGATTTAGTCATAACAAACTAAGCATTCTCAACTTTAATGCTAATTTTGACAAATCTTACCAATTCATTTGTAAATTCATCGGACTGTATGGCAAATCTACCACTAAACTTCTTTTTGGTCAAACTAAGAGGTGACAAAGAGCCAACTCCTTTCAGCTTAGTTGATTTGGAATCATTTACCTCTTCCTTTTTGACCTCACTGAGAGAATTAGACAAACAATAAGGAAAAGGGTCAACAGGAAGGAGGGGGATGAAACTCAGCAATTTGGGTCCTTCAGTGGGAGAGAACAAACAGCTCTAGAAGGTCATTTCATATCAGTATAAATGATTTAGACAGCTTTAAATTATCAAAGTATAACTGAAATGTTACCTATAAATCACATCAGCAGATGAAGGTTTTACATGCAAAAGCTTTCCTTTACTTGCTTGGAGGCTAGCCAAGATATTGGGATCAAAGCATGTGGCAAAACAGACCTGGAAAACTTGAAAATTGGGAGTCAGTATTTTAAATATGTCACAATATAGATAAAAGTCTTGTCATCCGTCTACATCTTCTGTCTATTGCTTCCTCTTTCTTTGTCAATATCTCTCTCCTCCCTTCTCCCTTGCCCCACTTTCCCCTCTCTTGTTTCACATCAGGAACACTACCAAGGTAGACCAAATAAATGAGACCCTGTTCCGCCAAGTTGTGAAAGAGAATAAAGCTACTCACGTTGTAAAAAGAGGACTATTTTTTTCTCTCTTAATATATATGTGGCTTTCCAAGAAACAAAACTGCTTTTATATGACAACAGGAGATATTTTTCTGCTGTAAGAAGTAGGAAATTGGAGTTTCTCCACTTTGTAGATTTTTAAATAATTATCTATGATCACCAAGCCCTAGACCAGGTTGAAATGTATCTATGTAGTTTCTAATATATGGTTTTTGCATTTTTTTTATCATGTAGCTGATGAAGTATGCCAGTTTTCCATTTGAACATACACTGATCACAGACCAAATTAAAGATATACAGTATCATCATTTAATAATTGCCTTAAAGTCATGAAAAAAGACCAGAGTTAAAGGTTGTCATGCCTTGCTATTTCTTGCTCTCACAGAAACATGAGATAAGACATCCGGCATATCAGGTGTCAGGACAGCAACTATGCCATCTGGTATTTCTTCCTCTCCTTTCACACTCTTTGCAACCAAAATTGTAGGCCGCTCATAAAATTTGTTTTGAACAGCAAGCAACTCATCCACAACCTCAACATATCCAATGGCTTCACCTGGGCTAATAATTTGCCAGCTGTTCCAGGTCAGCCAGAGTCAAGTTAGAATATATCATGTCAACTGCATAATACTGTAACAGTCTAGCATGCCAACTTACAGAAACTAAAGAGAGAGAATGCTTTGGAAACCTTCAGCCATAGGATTACAACATATTAAAATTATGGTGAACAGAAGACTATATAATATGTAGAAAGAAGAGAGAACCGGTTATCTGACAGAAGAAAAAAGAGTGAAAGCAGAGAGAGAGAGAGAGAGAGAGAGAGAGAGAGGATCGAAGAATACTTGATTATCATTTCTCATTCATCATGCCACATAGGACTGGGGTCACTGCTTATGTTGGCTATTTAGTTAGGAATAACTTACTAATCTCAAGTGAACAATATAAAATAAGCTATCAACGGAATTAAGAGGCTTTAACAAATCATGTTAATTCCAAGTACAAACCTGATAAGCCTATCATAATTCACGACCAGAAACATCACATTACCATTCAACAATGATTGCATGCTCTCTTCCCCTCTATTTATTCACAGGCCTATTCAGGTTAGTGAACTCTCTCAACCACTATAACTAACTACCTTCCTCATCTATTTCTTCTTCTATTCAGACCTGCTAGTGGCTATCATTGCCATCTCTTTACTAACCTCTACAGGTATCATTACACAATAGTTGAAAAAACACGAGACCAAAAATACAGCCTAGCCCATTATTCAGACATTTTACATCAAGGACTTGTGTTTAGTTTCAAAATATATCATCAATTCACCTTCCAAGATTTGCCGTTTTTCGGAGGATTGGATCCAGTCGATTAAGAAGAGAAGACAAAGAAGCAGCAGACCCAGAACGAATAATTTCTTCAGTGAAGATTTCCACCTACAAGAGCAGATTTGTGGGAGTGACAAGGAAGAAACGTAAATAACAACAGTCAATATCAAACAAGGACGTACAGCCCATCTATGCACCCCAAGCAGTGATCCAAGGTATTCTGCTGATGGTTGCAAAATTTTCTGGTACCACTCAGCCTTGTGCGCAAGTGCAAGTCGTGTTCTATCAAGTACTGATTTTGCATACAATGCCCAATGAGTATCCTTCCTCTTGCACATACTTAAGGCAAGATTCCATCCCTTAAGAGCAAGGCAAGGAATATCAAAATCATGGTAAATATTCTTCAACTAGATTCTTGACTAAATTGGCATCAACATAACAGATATCTACTTCAATTATCATCAAAAACCCCCAAAAAAAAAAAAATTATCATCAATACAACAACATCATATGCGATTTTCAAGTGCCAACATAATCAGGTTTGGAATGCTTAGAGAAGCAATATAACTTTGTTGTTTGGTAAGTCCATAGGCTCTACTGTCTCCTTACAGAGGAACTGCCCACATTGTTGGCTATTGTCAATGGTCATTTCAAATCTAAAACTTGGGCTGCTGAATGAAATAGTTTATGACAAAAAGTCTGAAATTCTCTCTTGTATGGAGAGTGAGGCAATTACATAGTATTTATATTTTATAGACACAAGGGGAACTACTCTAGGGACAAAGTACAACTACTGGAATAATAAAATAACAAAAAATAATCACTAAAATAATTAGATAATTTACAATTCTATAGACAAAAGTAATTATTTACAAAATGAATCCAACCTTCCCCAAACCCCTCGTATAGTGGGAGCTTCATGTGCCAGCTGTCCGTTTGTTTACAATTCTAATACTTCTAACAATTTAGTATATTTCTAAGACATCTCCTCACAAGAAAGCTAATTGGGTTTAATTGTTTAAAGTGTGGACAAAGTGAATGTTCGTCATAACTTGGGCCAGTGGCGAGTTGATAAGGTATTTAACAAGGTATCATTACCTATAATTCAACACCAACGAGTAAGGAGATGGCATGAGAACATTGCGTGAGGAATCTCATTCCATCTCAACCCAAAAGCTAAAGTATTAGGTTTATAAGTTAATCCACTCATATGGTCCTCATTTGGCCCATTCATTTTAAACGTTGGACTTTTAGTCGCTCTTGATTTAATGATCTTCCCCTTTCACCATCTCTATACTCTTTCTGGTTGAATCATTTGCTTTCGTAAATACATTAACAATTTATTCAACTTCAAAGCTTAAACTGTCAAGTGAAGGGTCATGAGTAGTTTTGAGAAAATTACTCTTCCCTTCCCTAGGAGAGGGAAAACTACACAACCCCATACTTTATTATGAAAATCTACACCATCCTCCCCTGGAACCGGGGAAAAAAAAACAAGAAAAACCTACAGCTACTGCATCTTCTCATCTGGCATTACAAAGGACATGACAGCAATTGTCTGAAACAACCTCAAAGTCACAAAATAGTATGAATTTAGTCTCTATCCACCTATAAACTCTCAGCAAAGTCATCACTGGCATTTAAGCTCACTTTCATTTTAAACATAAATAATAACTAGGCAGCACAAAATTTTTTCTCTATATTCAGATGACATATCTATAGCATTTATCGGGAATTATTAGGCTTTATTAGACTTTGCTCTACTGTCTTTTCCCTTAGTGTGTATGCGTATATATACAGTTGTATCTAAACATTCAGATCAATGAGAAATATTTTTCCGTCTAAATTCCACACATATCTAATAGTCAAGAAACATAAATGGCCGTAGATTTACTTGATCATTATACCTTCAAGCAGTAGACAAGATCTTCATTGTCATCTGATGAAAGTGCAACATTTTCAAGAACCATGCAGATGAAGTGCATTATTTTCTGCAGAAGTCATAAATCAGCTTGTCAGATTTAACGTCTTCAAATATTTTGTACATCCTTTTAATAAGATATGAAAAATTGACATATAATAGCATAGTAAACTAAGACAATTTACATTCTATCAGAAGCTCAGGACAAGATTTACCTCTGGTCCAGCATTATTCAGTTCCTCATATCCCTTTTCCAGTGCAGTTCTAACAGTAGAATCTAGGGCCATATCCAAAAATAAAAGATCTTTCAAACGATCCTGATGCGTAGAGAGCAATGGACGTAGTTCTTGGCGAGCCTCAAGCAAACCCTGTTGCAAAACGTGAATATCTCAGTACAAGAAAAGCTACTGAATAAACAGCTTAAATGAATTATTATTGATTGCACTGAAGCAGCATAAACCTCAAGAAGCAGCTCAACTTCCTTAACCTCAATGTTGTCCATAACAAGCTGAAGTAATTCCTGCTTAAGAGATACAATATATTCATTTGTACAACTCAGACGACACAATAACATTATAAACAAATCCCAAAAAAGTTGAATAACATTACTGGAAAACCAGATGGCAAACCAGGCACAGGATTTATCTGCACACCAACCATGAAGCCTTGACCCTAAGGAATAATGGAATAGAAAAAGAGAAATGTAAGCATCTAAAGGATCTATGATATGATCTAAGATAGGTAGAGAGAAATAAGGAAGATAAATGTTTATTAAAATATGAAATCAGAATCTAACTTCATATATTAATAAAAAAACATAGAATTGATAGAAGAAAATAGGAAGAGTAATTCTATTAAAATCATATAAAACAAGAATCTCACTCTATAAGTCTCTCAATAATCACATTAAGAGAATATTCAAATGGTTCAAAAGTTTGTTTTATTCATCACATGCTAGCTTCTCAGTTGCTAAGCATATTAATAATGCTAAATACAATTCAAAATAACCGAGTAAAATCTAGATAACTAAATATCTAGATAATTAATAAAATCCTAAATATCTGAAAAAGATCTCCTAATATCTATACCTGGATAATCTAATATCTATATCTAAGTAATCATAATAAAATCTAAATAACTAAATATCTAAATAAAATCTCAATAATATTATTAAACAGATAATATCTCAAATAAATTAAAAGTAATATTTATTCCTAATATTTATCTAATTTCCCAAATCACCCATTATCCCACATTAATCGGTACTCTATCAATCTATCATATCTCACGACACTATAGTTGCTTGGAGCCTTGGACAACAGAAGAAGCTACTCTTGTTACCTCAGCTTTATATCCCGTACAGTATGAAATAGCAGATTCAAGATCTGCACCTGAATGAACGGCCTGCATAAAAATGGAACAAATATTATTTCTGAGCAGAATGTAATCCATAACTTGAAGGTGAATTAAATCTAGGCTACACAGAATTGGACAAATTATCTTGACAACACCACCAATAGGGCGTGATAGATGAAACACCTAATCAAATAAATTGTAGCAGAAGCAAGTGCCCAATAGAGCCCCCCTGCTTTTAATTGATTAAAAGAATTCTCATTTGAAACCAAGTGCGCTCCAAAATGTTGGTTTTCTTTTGCGACCAGACATACATGAAGCCATATTCTGCAACATTTTATCTTTTTGACCATATCTCCCTAATATTAATATATGGGCACATAATTAGCAGCATGGCAGGCATGCAAGAAAAAAATTATGAAATAGAAGTCAAGTGCTGTCCCAAGTAGTGCATTTTACCTATAGAGAAAAGATAAATAGAACACATAATTACTTAGATATATCAGTTTAACCTTCAAAGTCCTCAAGTAGTTTCCCAGATCACGCAAAAGGCCTTCCTTCTGGTCTCTTCGGAATTTTGGCTCAGAATGGATTGCACGGTCATAGCTCAAAAGACGATCTTTCGTTATTCCATTAGCATTCAATGTTTTCCAGTAAACACCAATGTCAAAGTCACTATTTATATAATCAATCAGTGCCTGGAAAACTTACCAGAAAGTCATATGAGAGGCTAATGAGGAAAACCATGTGGAAATCCATCATTAAAGGTTAAAACCTGTATTACCTGACAGATTACAACATCATCAGGACTAGTATTATTGTGCAACTTCTGGTGCCATTCCTCCATCATTCCACCTTTGCAATCATTATTTCCCTGCAAATCATATAACGTGTTTCCATATGATTAAAAGAAAACACTCAAACATCAAGGAAAATTAAATACAAAATTAAAGCACCTGGATAACAAGAATCTCATCCCGAATCCGCTGTCCTACATCACCTTCACCTCCACGGCCAACTGTGGACAAGATCATTCTTACAAGTTCTCTATACTGTGGATAACTTGTATACACTTTCTGAAGTAAATCTGTAAGCCTATCCTGAGCTCTACTGATCTCACTGTTCCAATTGTTGCATAAAATCAAAACTTAAGATCAGAAGATGGCCAGGTGTGGACAGAAAGACATTGACAAAGAACATATAGCAAATGAAGAGCTTCATTAGCTTGTTCCTAGAGATAATGATAAAAATCCAAATTCAAAGTAGAAGATTTAAATTATGTACAATTCACAATTGAAATTATATATGGGGAAAATCCATTTGTTTATCAGTAAAAATCTTTTACTACAAATTTACCGTGGCTTCACATTGTAATTTTTGTTCCATATGAGCTGCCTTGTTGCCATGAACCTCATCCACACCAAGATACCTGCAAGGCCCAATAGGCCAGCATCCTTTGCTTGATCTATAAGATCCGCTGCAATGTTAAATCTGCAAAAAAGTTTGGGTGGTTTAATCAGATCCCACCAAACAGTTACCAAAAGAACCATGTTGGCAAGCATTTCCAACATTAATGGCGAGAAGAGTTAATTTTCAGCTTCCACATGACAGATTGGTTAGAGGCAAATAACAAGCACTAAAAATTCCTCGTGCATTGGATGCTTTGTCCAACACATCAGATCCAGGATGGTAATAAAGGAAAGCCAAAAAAAGGTATGTTAAATGCAACACAAAAACAAAGGCAGATGAACCAAGTCCTGTGAAAGATGAATGCCCCTTTTTCTCTTCTCAAGGGGCTGGGCCCTGCAAAATACATAGACTTATCTGAAAATTCTTTTTTTCTAGGAGTCCATTTCATAATTTCCACCAAAAATTTTTCATAGAAAAAGAGCTTGAATAGCCTGGCCTGCTACTATACCAGCATAGGCCCAGCCTGGGCACCAAGCTTCAATTTCGAAGCCTGATCCTAAACCAAATTGGATGCTAGGCTGAGCACCTTGCCTAGGAACACCTAATGTAGACCGGTCTTTAAGCCAAACCAAATGCTTTACTAAGACGGACAGGGAAATCAATTTCCTCAAGATCCTATAGAAAAAAACCTTATACATAGAAGATAAGGTTATAATCACATTAGAGGACAGGTGAAATTAATGTAATGTAAAAAGTCAGAAGCTTTTAGGAGATTGCTGACCGATGCATGAAGGACCTTTGTGCCTCATCTTCCATTTCTGCTATTTTATCCAGCAAAAACTTGGCAGTACCTTTGCCATCAACATTATCCTTTCAAAAAGGGAAAAATCTTGTGATTAAATACAACAAGGTGAAATAAATAAAGTAGACTGTTTAACAAGGATTGTAACCTTCTGTATTTGCATCGTTCTGCTATCAAATGCAATATAGAAGTTTGACCCATTATTCTTTATCCATTTTCCGCACGACAGAAGGACAAAAGGAATTCCTTTAAAAGTATCATCTTCAATCTCTATATCTAAGAATTGGACCTGGAAATTTTATTGATTAATTCTGATGTAAATGACCTCAAATAATAAAAAATACAACTTCAGATATATTTTGTATGATACCTCATGAAAAGGATCAGATGAAGAACTACTTTTAAATTGTGTCTCAGCAGCCCCATTTACAGAAACTGAACCAGGGGGCAGAACACTTTGATTGGGTACCTGCTCATTGTATATGTGTCACTAAGATACTGGAGAAATTGGAAAAAGCAGATAAACCAATGACATGAATTTCAACATCCAAAGGACGTCAGCTTCAGTATTAACTATAAACAAAATATAAGTATTCACAGAATCCCCCTCCCCCTCAAGTTTATGGCTTGATGGAGTGAATGGTTTGGAGAGATATTGAGTAGGGCAGAAGAACCCATCCCACATCCCAAAATTTCAAACCACTCCACATCATATGGCTTGGGTTCATTTTATCATGAATTTTTTATTTTAACCCACTCCGCTTGCTCATCATTTTGAAAGGCCAATATCATAAAGATGATATAGGAAATCTCATCATTCAAAACCACCCCACATTTAATGATAGTGAACATTCAATAAACATTCTCACCGTTTTTGTCTGTAAATTTTTCTTTACAAACATTCTCAAGCTTAAATATTTTGATTTCTTAGTGAAAAGGTTCATGCTTGGAGTCAAAAATATCCAAAAGTTAGCCATCCCATGTGATGGAAATGACAAAATCGAAGCGATTTTGATGCAATTTTTCCTTAAACCAACACACTTACCAACCACTCTCCTGGTGTTGTTCTAGATAAGGCCCAGTGAAGAGTAACAGGCGACTTAAAATCTGTAGCCAGGTGGACCTTTATCTTGCCAGAATCTTTAGTAACAAGGACCTTAAAGATATGAAACACAATCATATTCAAATGTATACCAGAGAAATAAATACCAGCAGAAACAGATTAGGAAAAAAAAAAATAAATAAGATATTTCCCCACCAAAAGATCATGATCACCGAGCTTGTAGATTTCCTTATTCAAAAGAAGACCTCTATTCCATTCCTCTCTTGCCTTGGAATATTTCTCAATCACTGTCAAGGCCTTTGGCACTGCTATATCTTGTTCAACAATGTTTTCAGCAACATGTCTGTTGATAAGTTGCATCAAATCTCTCTCTTTCCGTTGGATTCTTTCAGCACGAAAATATTTTTTGGTTTTCAATTGCTTGGCAACCTTTGTCTGTATCTCTCCTCTGAAAATCTTCTTCTTTATCTCATCTATAGAAGTGCCTTTCTCAAGCTCAGCTAGCAATTCATTTCTTGCTTCCTCAAATTCCCTCTGTTGTAAATATCACAGGAGTCAATGAGCAATCACAGCACAAAGGTATGATGAGATAAGTAAAAGGGTTAAATAAGCAATATATTATTGACAACTAAGTAAGCAATATTCAAAAGAAAACACAAAACAGAATGTATGTCTGTTGTAAAATTACAAGTTGTTGATCTGGAGAGTAGTTAGGCTTCCCAGCTTTTTCCCACCGTATATAGGCTTGTACTTGTACAAGTTCATCAGGAATTATCTTTGTTTCAGGAACAGAAGGCTCGTTGATTTCAGTGGCAGTAGTTTTGTCTTTTAACCTCGCATAAAGGTCTTCTATCGAAGTACCCCTAGTCAGTTCCCCCAATAGTTCTCTTCTAGCTGCTTCATATTCCTCCTACCAAAAAAGAGGGATTAAATGATTAATCATTTATGCATTACATGTAAGTAGACATTTGTAAAAATCCCATGTCATGCAGCAAAACATACAAAGCCAACAGCAAACTAAAAAAAGACAACAACTTTCTTTGGATTTCAGGAAGGGACAGATAAGATGGGAATTTGTGCAAGTAAACGATCAATGCGGGAAGATAAAAAATTCAAAAATAATCACCAGAGGACCACAGAAACAGCACATTGAAGACTGCCTAAGGATTTGAAATACTTTCCTTTTGTCAAAGCCTCTGAAATGAATAGCTTAAAAATGGTCTAAGGCAAATCCTTCAAGGTCAAATGGCCTATCCCAAAGCATCAAAGCAACCTCATTTTGAGAACAGAAACAGAATTTTGATGAAAACTATTTTGTGGATCACCTTAGAGCATCTACATATGTGCCATTCAGGTTGCAATTGTACACGAGACGGGAACAAGGCATTGTCATAATTTTTATGATCGAATTTCTCAGGATAATGTGAACATGTAGCATCTTCATATCATTAAAAGAACAAAGTATGATAAAGAAGCTTTTTCTTTAACTTCCAAAGTTCTAAATCCATGTCTACGCTTCTTAGAGAGTGACGCATGTATTGTATCAGTGTCTATGCTCCTTAGAATGGAAGTTATAATAAACACAGAAACCAGGGTGTGGTAAAACAAATAGAACCAAAAGCGGTATCCTCGTCAAGCTTAAGAACACATAAGCATACATAAGCCAAGCATTAATAGGAGATTGAATATAATGAAACCCCCTGGTTTTTGCATGTGTAAGTTTTGAACTCAATATAACTCAAAATATCAGCTTTCATAATCTCCAAAGACAAAACCGGATAATATAATAATATAGAAAGTTAAGAGTAGGAATTAAATTAAAAAAGAATAATGATAAAGACTAAACTGCTATAAATCAACATGACTTAACCACTAACCTTTTCTTGCTCTGGAGTGTATATCTGCTTACCCTTTCTTCCCACCTAAGATAAGCTTGTATCTGTACAAGGTCTTCGGGAACTGAAATTTTTTTATCTGACTGAACTTTCAATGGTAACTTAATGTGAAAGTTCCGACCATTGTTTTTAAACCTATAGATAGAAGTTTGATGATATAACTGTGAATTTAATGAAAAGAAACAACAACTACAAAGACTCGCCACCTATTCTGAGCCTTATTGAGTACAGGAAACTCAATATACAACAACAACATGTACAAACACTCACCACCTCTTCCGAGCTTCATCAAGTATAAGGAACTCAATAGCTTGTGCCGCAGGATCATCTATTTCTATTTTAAGGATGGATCCAGAGCCCCTCTAATAAAATAATTTTATAAAAATATAGTGAGTACGTCAATTTTCTCGGGATTTTCTTCATTTTTAGTTATCATTGGAAACTTACTTTCACAAATGGAGTCCTAAGAGCCCTATTTTTATATACTTCTGTTCCATATGGGCGTCGAGAAGGAATTACCCACTTCCTAGAAACGAAAAACAAACGTTAATAATTAATTCAAACACTTGAAAATCTTCGGTTATATATCAATCATTGAAAACAGTTCATGATGAATATACCCTTGTTGATCACGAATAACTCCCCAGTGCAAAAGCAAAGAGTCACTAATGCTAGAAACTCGTATATCTATCTCTGTGGGCCCTGGTGCTGAAGACGTAACACCAACCTGGCACAACAACAACACAGCGCCCACTAATTCGTAGATCTACTATACCATATAAATGACTTAAAACATTTAATATTTTAGGTCTGCTGTATACCTGCAATTCAATATTCCCGTCAAGAAGGAATGTTCCTGAAATCTGCTTCAGGGACAAAAGTTGTTAACAGAAAATTCAAGCTCAAGTGAATAGGTCAAACATTCATGAAAGATGAGACTCGGAACACTTATGGTCAATTCCACTAAGCTTCATCGCTACATACAGTATACTAATAGAATTTTCTTTCTTTCTTGTGATAAATGCTAACAGAACTTTCTAAGCGGCATGAAGATTTTAATTAAACAATATTCATAATATTTCGGCATTTGAAGCTCACCTCAGAAGCTTGACCTGGGGTGGAAGTCACAGCGTGTGGAACAACTGCAGCTTGTGGGTGCCTTCCCATGGCTACTTTTCGTTTTCTTACACATAAATTGCTCCCACAAAACTTTTTAGCAAGTAGAAAATTCGGTGCTTGTGCTAGAGCTTTGTTCTCACTTACTTCTTGGTATAAAGTGTTTGCAGATATGAAGGAAGAATTAACTTTACTTTCATATTTAGCAACCGTTGGACGTATCAAATTCTGGTGGAAGATGCCTTGCGTGACGAGATTACTCATATTGGTGAATCCACTTCTATTTTCAAGAAATCCAAGCCATCAGCATGTAGAAACTTATAGAAAAATCTAAAAAAACAAGAAGAAGAAAATGGTGGCACGTAAAGCAATATTTGAGATAAAAGAAATTAAAGCACGAAGACGAAAATAGATTAAAAATATATAAGACTTAGTGTCTCTAACAAAATGATTAAACTGATAAAGTAAATTACGTCAGCCATACTTACTTAATATATAGAGTTTGACATCCAACACAATGCTTTTCAAATTTGGGACGCGAAACGGAATTGCGAGTTCCCGGACCAGGACTACCAATTAATTGTTAGCCGTAACTTCTTCGAGTTCGCGATCGTCAACCTCAAACTTAATCCGCTCATTTCCTAGTAGCATGTTCCGTATTTGAGACATAATAAAAATTTTAAAAAAGTGTTACACCATTCTAAACTTCAAGGGGGAAATTGAACACAGTTTATCTTCTTGGACACTCAAACGGACGACCATGCGAAAACTGAGTACAACATTTGAATTCATTTTCAGAATCCATCCACCGTTTGAAGAAAAACCAGTGAATATCCGAGGTGAACGAATCAGCAATATCCAGCAAAAATACAGTGAAAAGCAATCAACCGGGTCGCGGATTTGTTCGAACAAAAAAAGAAACTTCAAGCGATCGAAACTACCTTTAGGTGGAGCTCAAGAGGAGCGAGGATACGAGCGAAGCCTCTGAGATAATGAGAACGAACAACGAATGTGAAAATCAGCGAGAGCTCAGTGCTTCGTGTAAGGACCTTCGAAAACTCTGCTTAACTCTGAGTTCACTGAACTATGGAATCACATAAGCGCACGACGTTGGTAAATATGGCCCTTCAGCGACATCGTTGCATACGTGGCATAGTGTAATTACTCAATTGTGTGATCATATTTGATGATTTTCTTCGCATAAAAATTATAATTATATAGATTACGCGGTGCATATTTTTGGAGAGCAAACTGAATAGTGGTGAACTGAATTTGTTCCTCCAATAAGTTGATTTACTTCATCCTACATTAAACAGTTTCATACATGTTTAAAAAAATTAATTTTTTATATATAAAAAATGAAATATACTTTTATATTTACCCTTAACTTTAAATAATGATATATTTATATTAAATATCTTCATACTAATTATAAAATGATAAAATTGAAAAAAAGCAATTTTTTATCAGAAAAAAAGCCAGTTTTATTGATACAAAAAACAATTACATATACTAATGGATGAGGCTAAAAAAATATTATAATGTGTCTTGTATTTTAAATTAAAAATTTTTTTTAAAAGATATTTCATAAATAAAATCGGAATATATAACCACATATAAGTGACCATTATGTCAATGGTACAGAGAATTACATTTTATTTATGTATAAATTAAAAGTTTGTATCTAGCTTCAGTTAAAATTATTGATTCTTGATAGAAGATGCATTTGTTTTTTATCCAAAAACTATAGGATTTTTATATTTTTAATGTATTAGATAAATATGTATTCACGTGCCTTTTTATCCCCTCCGATTCAAAAGCACCATTTTTATTTTTATTTTTTTTTAAAAAGCACCATTAAGAAAGATCCCGTGGGGTCTGTGACGAGATATCAGTGACAGTTATCATGCAGCGTTTCGAGATTTCAGTATCTTCTGTTCATGATAGGATCATCTACGGCCTTCAACAATAGTTGGTATTAAAATGTCGTTAGTTTCTTTTTGGATTTCATTTGAATGCAATTAATTATAAAAAATAATTTATATAATTGATTTCGAATATAATTATTTATATTATGTGGTATATAATTGATTAATAAGATTAATTTTAATTAAAATTAAAAATTAAAATTAAAAATAGAATTAAAAATAAGGTAAAATTATGATTTTATAAAAATAGATTCAAACATTCATATTACGCATTAAAATTAATCATGAATTTAAAATCATGTTTTTAAAAAAAAATATTCAAACACCTATTATACAAACTAAAATTTATTATAAACTCAAAATTATAATTTTCTTAAAAATATCTAAACATTTTTATACATGTAAAATTAATTAAGAATCTAAAATTATGATTATCTCATAAACTACTACCTATTTTTTAATTCAATTTTTCAATCATACATTTCTAAAAATTTATCCAAAAATTATATAAGTTATTCTACAAATTATATTTTTTTTGTTCATAATTGATTTTGATATAATAAAAAATGTTTAGATATTTTTTAGAAAATCATAATTTTAGATTCATAATTAATTTTAACATGTATAATGGGTGTTTGAATATTTTTAAAAAAGTATAGTTTAAAATTCATAATTAATTTTAACATGTAATATAAGCCTTTAGAAAACTTTTACCAAAACGTAATTTTTGTATAATTAATTGATTTTAAATGTAAATCCAAACACACACTTTGTCCCTCACTTATTCATATCAAGTTTGGCAGGAGGAGTTAATTTTTCATGAATTAAGATCTAAATTCTATCACTGAAGAGATATTCGTAATTAATATATCCATCTATATTTCTAACAAAATTACTTTAAATAAAAAAAATATCTGGACGATAAATAATGTAGTGTTGATCTTAAATAAACAATAATATTGAAAAGTATTCACATTTTTTTCATTTTAACAATATAAACCACTCTTGACTATTTTTCTCAGTCCCTGTCAAGAGTTAGAAATATTCTACTGGACTAGAGAGAACAACAAATTACTTCAAGGTGAAGTAGGAAAAATATTTTTAAATATTACTTTCAAATTCTGAAAAAAACACGTGACATGAAACAAATTTTTCCCTAAAGAAATTAAAAATATATAATGAAACGGAGAAAGCATTATTATATTATTATTTTTGTAAAAGACATCCTTCTCTTTTTCCAGAATGTCGGTATTATTGTTTTTGGCATGTTTTTTTAGAAGATATTTTTCATTAAAAATATAAAATATTTTTAATTGAATTTCATCTCTCAATAAAATAATTATTTATTTTTAAATTAATCATATTTTTTATATTTATTTCTAATAAATGCTCTATAATAAATATAAATTTATTATTAATAAGAATATTTTTTGAAAAAAATAATGATTAATATTTAATTTTTTAATAAATATTTTATATTTTTTTATGGAGGAATTGACTTTTTCTTTTTATGGGTTCAAAAAGACAAAACAACGAGGAATGTACCCTTGGGCGCCCGCAAGGCATTTTAATATTTTTTACCTTTTGGCCAATAATATTTTAATACGTATTGACAAAAGAGTAAAATATACTTATCACTTTTTATTATGATTTAATTAATAAACCTTTTTATTTTAAAAATTCATATGAAATTTTTTAAATTAAAATATATGTTGCATAAACTATCTTGGGATATTCAATATTTTATTTTTATCAATCTAACTATTAATTGATGGTTAAACTTTAATTTTTAGACTTTTAATCTGACCAAATATCCCTCTTTAACATAAAAATTATCTAAAAATATAAATTTTTTAAAATATTAAAATATAATTTTAATTCTTTAACTTTATATAAAATTTCAATCTGATTTCATAATTTTATAAATTATATTCTTAGTTCTTTATTTCTAATTCCACTATTTGAAATAATTATTTTTTATGTCAATTATTGTTATTTTTTAAAAAATTAACTTAATAAGTTAACATTTGATAATATTTTGTTAATATTTAAAATTTTAATATAATTTTTTATGATGAAAATAATGATAATAGAATTAAATGATTGAAAATAGACTTTATAATAAATACATTTTGAAATTTTTATTACATTATAAAATTTATTAATTTTTAACCTAGTATAAAATTTTAATTTTTATGAAATTGATTGTAACTTATTTTTTATGATTTTTAAAATTTCTAAAAGCTTATTTCAACATATTTTTTTCATCATATAAGAGAAAAGATATAAGTACGAGAGATTATATAAATAATTTAAATTAAGATTTAAAATTTGTAAAGATGTTTTTAACGATAAAATTATATAACTATCAAAATAATATAATTTTAGAATTTATTAGGGTGAGAAGTAAATTGGTGAACAAAATTTGTTTTAATATTTTAATTTAAAAATAATTTAATAATCTTCTTAGATATCCCTAGTCGAATTAATAGGTTGGATTTAATTGTCTATTTTTAAAATAGAGCAAAGGTTTGTGCAATTAAGGCAAAATAGAATGGTCATTAGGGTATTTACTCTTAACAAATGACCACTGTTTAAAATTGTAAAAATTTTTAATTAAATTTCGTTCCTAATAAAATAGTTATCGTTTTTAAATTAATATTATTTTTGTATATTATTTTTTAATATATTGTTTAACATTAAAATAATATAAAATATTCTATTTATTATAAAAAAATGTGAAAAATACATTAATTATGTATTGAAATATGAAAAATATTTTATATTTTTTAATATCTAATATTTCTTTTTAATGAAGGGAGTATAAATAACACACACACATGAAATCACTTTAAAAAAGGGTTGAGGCAGGCTAACTAGTATGGGAATTGTTTGAGCCAACAATCCATCTCGATGGCTCAATCCAGCCCAAGAAATAATTGTTCGTTAAGGTTAATTGATTGTTTTAAAATTATCTCATATTTTCATGTATAGTTATAAGTAAATGGAAATCTTAATCATCATATTCTCTTTTTTTTACTAGAATTCTAACAACGTTCATACAAAAAATATATTAATAGCTTTGTATATTTTGTAAAATGACTATAAACATGAACTTTTTTTTTAATGGGACTAATAAATAAGAACATGAATATACACAGGTTGAGAAATGAAGTCCAATTGTGAACATATTCAAACTTCCAATAATTCTTTAAAACGCATGTGTATGTGAATAAAAATAAAATACTCTTTCTAGTCTTATGTATATGGTAGAAAGAGAAAAAATTTTGTTTTATTTATAAATTACATTAATAAATTTTTATTATATTTTTTTTACTCTTTGTTGAATGGGGAATAAAAAAATATATCATTAAAGTATGTAAATTTAGTAGGAACAATATTAAAAATTTATTAAATTTTAAATAAATTAATACTGATAAAATATGTTGAGAATGACTTATAAATTTATCAAGAGATTTCAATAATCCTGTAGTTAAATAATTCAAGCCCTGTGTTTTTGCTATCCATAAAAAATAATTAAATGAAGCAAATTTGGCGTACAAAGCTTGCGTTGGCCACACGACTATCCAAACGCTGAAGCAAGGAATGTGCAAGCTGCGTGTGATTTGCAAATACGCTTTTGCTTTGAATCAATGTTTTTAAAATCCAAATGGATATTAAACTAAAAAGGTTAGCAATTCACAATTCATGTAATTTAATTGAGTTGAATTAATAGTCAATCTAGTAATGTAATAATTAAATTAAAAAATTATATATGTATATAATAATATAAATATAAGAAATAAATATAAAATTGTCACTTAACTTAAAAAAATTAAATATTTTAAGTTTATCATGGCTTAACAAGCCACATGATATAATATAATATCAAATGATTAAAAAATTAGTCATTTAAAAAAATTAATAAAAAAGTTTTTTTAACAGCCCGATTATTGAAAACTAGATCCAGTTCTCGATTTGATTTTTGATTCACAATCCAACCGTCAGTCCAAAACGGCCCAACCTAGTTCAACCTTTCAAGTGATTTTCATATATTAATTGAACTGGAATTCAGACTGATCAACGATTGAATCAGTCTAACCGTCCGGTTCAATCCGATTTTAAACACTGCTTTGAATGAAATCACGCCTCTCTGTTTTTTTTTTTTTTTGTTTAGTTGGGCCAAAAATCACACATGGTTTAAGTTTAAACAAATCAGTGTCGTTGTGTAAAAAAGGAAAAAGTGCATAGAAAGGGGAAAAAATTGCTGTAATAAGAGTCGATGTAGTCAATAAAGGGATAAAAGGAAAAACAAATGAGAAGGAATGCTTTTATGACCAAGTTATGGAGTCCGAATAAAGTTAGCTTCAAGTTAATTCAATATACTCAATTACAAGAATTCGATCTCTTTACTTCAGTTACAAGTTAAAAAAAAAAAAAAAGAGATATCTCTTTACTTTAGAGTGTTAGATTGGGTGAGGGGATTGGAACCTCTACTTGTTCCAAATTCTGGTTTCATTCTTTTCTACTTGCGTCTAATGGCCGATGTTCTGGGCTTCTCCTTCCTTTGTGAGCGATAAATTTGGGGGAAAAAAAATCAGGGAATGGACAATATTTTTACCTATGTCAAATCTTCATTATTCTTAAAAAAAATTATAATGTAAATATTTGTTTTTAATATTATATTGAAATATATAAAACTCCCATAAATTTTGTAGCAACTATATATAACCCCTCTTACATTTAAAAATTTAAATTTAACCTCTTTAAATTTTTATTTTTTTGCCACAGACCCTTCTAATTATCTTATTAATAAAATTTCCATGTCATATTAAAAACAAGACATGTACAGTTTATATACCATCCAATATAAATTAATAGTAACTTTATAAAAATTTTATCTATATTTTCTATTATTATTAGCTTATATCGAGTGGCCACATAAGTTCCTACATATTTTTTTTTAAAAAAATATGACATGGTAATTTCTGTTAATAGGATAACTAAAAAATAATGATAGAAGAATATGCAGTGAAAAAATAAAAGTTAAAAAGATTAATTTTAAACTTTTGAATGTGAGAAGGTTATGTATAATTGTCTCAAAATTAGCCCTAGTTTTAAAACAAATATTTAAAATTATAATTTTTTTTAAAAAATAATTAAGAGTTGACATAAGTAAAAACGTGGCCCGCCCCCTATTTTTTTCAGATCGGTCACTATCAAAGGAGAAGCTAGAAGCAACAAGCCATTGGATGAAGTGGAAAAGAATGAAGGACCAATCCCCCGAGTTAATCAAGTATTGAAAAATTTTAATTCGTGGCCTGAGATGACTTGTATTTTCTTTTTCTTTGACATGAATCAAATATAAATCCTTTCATAAAAAAGAATGGCCCTTCTTTCACAGAAAATTGCGACACACACACACAACCGTGAGCATATTCCCTCACCACACAGGACAGGATATAAAACTCACAACTTTTTTATTTTTTTCAAAGAGAATGTGAAGTGTCATTGAGTCAAGAGATTGTTGCTAAAATAATTTGATACTAAATTGAATTGGATTCGTTTAATAACTAGTTAAGGTTGGTCCAAAAAAAACTTTATTAAAAAAAATATCCATTAAAAGTATAATTCACTTCATTTAAAAATATAGTTTCTTGAAAAAAAGGAAGAAGTGAGATCGCAAGGGACATTTTTCAAAGTTATAAATACTCCATAATTATAAATTACTTTACATATTATTAACCTTTAAAATCAATCTAAGATTTTAAATGAAATTAAGAAATAATTTATAATAAATTGATCCAATTAATCCACCTGGAGTTTTTCCCCTTTGTGAAAAAAATGTTTTATTGGATAATACTCTTATGCTTGACCCAATGGGTTTTACATCAAATACAAAAAGGGGGCAGAAGCTATTTATAACCCAGGATAAGCCAAGAATGAAACTAACTAGATAAGTCAAGAATGAAACTAACTAACTATCAGATTAACTAATCCATATCACAACTAATATCAATAGAAAAACAATATTTTTTCTTATTTCTCTACACTTTGTTTTGGCCCAGCAATATATTTTTATAAATAAATTCATGTATTTTTGCAATCAGGAGCCAGAGATCCAAACCGAAGGAAGGCCTTCGAGAAGGGGGATATGGAAGAGCATAGAGAGAGAGTCATTGATAAATTGTAAATGACAGTGCTTGTTGTAGATCTTGTATTTTATATTAATATATTAGTTTTTTTTTTTTTGTTATTCCAAGTATTCAATCGTTTCCCCAACTCACCTTAACTCCATTGTATCGAAAAAGTATCAACAGTTCCATATTGATTTTGTTTAAAGATAAGTTAAATCTCTGTATAGTCTTGTTTTAATTTTAAGATTAGCTAGAGAGTTAATTTTAGGAAAAATAATAATAAAATCTCCTAAATTATATAAATAATAATCTAATCTATCAAAATATCATAATTTCATTGAAGTTTTTAAATATTTTTTGTCTCAATAAATTTTAAATTAAAAAAATTATTTTAACTTTATTGAAAATAATAAACT
Source organism: Prosopis cineraria (assembly GCF_029017545.1). Lineage (NCBI taxonomy): Eukaryota > Viridiplantae > Streptophyta > Magnoliopsida > Fabales > Fabaceae > Prosopis > Prosopis cineraria. The sequence goes on along the minus strand of NW_026555336.1, from coordinate 35,932,170 downwards.
TCAATAACAACTTTTGTTCTATAAATCACAAAAATTGAATAAAAATTATAATTTATCAAGTATAATTTTTATTATTAAAAAATAAGTCTTAATCATGACTTTTATTTGAGAAATAAAAAATTTTCGTTCTGTAAATTACAAGAGTTAAATAAAAAATTATAATTTATTAAGTGTAATTTATATTTTTTAAAAAATAAGTTCTCAAAATAGCAAACTCCATTAACAACTTTTGTTAAAAAAATAATAACTTTCATTAAAAAATTATAAAAATTAAACAAGAAATCATAACTTATTAATAACAGTAAACTAATCTTTTTAATTTAAAATTTGTTGACATAAAAGTTCCTAAGAATTTTAGTAAAAATATGACATTTTAAATGATCATATTGTCATTTATATAATTTGAGAAAATTTTATTGTCATTTTGCTTTATTTTTAGTCCAATTGGAGTCTTACTTTTGTTAGGTTTTTCTATGGTATTTTTATCTTAATAAAAATTATCAGCTTGATTTTAATTTATAGAGTAATACTTTCAAATATAATGAGATATTGATTATTTTGCAGTTCGTTAAAAATAATAAATATTATGTAGATGCTATATAAGATTAAATGAAATACATCTCGATAAGAAAAATTATAATTATAATTACAATTTATTTTCTAATCTTATTTGTTTTTTTTCAACCGCGTTGGCTAGAACAAATTTTTTTTTTTTATTCCATCGCTTGGCATCTTAAAAAATCTTTTACATGCATAAGATGCCCTGTTAGAGTATTGGCTAGCTTCACTCATATGATTTATTCATAACTAAGACTTATATGTATTTAGCATTATGCACTTAATATATTTATATCCAATTAAATCATAATAAGTAAATTTTAATATATCAATTAAATTAATAAAAATTGATTTATTATAGAATAAATACTTTATAAAAGATTTGCATGTCTTAATTTAATTAAAAACATGCACATTAAGTGTATAAAGCTGGCTAACTATGTGATTTTTCCCCTTATTCATAATATATTCTATTTTCATTGGTGCTAAATAATCACTTCCCATTTTCCACGCCAGCATTCTTTTGTTCAATTCAAAATTATTCAAATCTTTCAAATCACAAAAATATCATGGCAATACTTTCTTGGAAAAAAAAATAAAAAGATTGACATAAACAGAAGTGAATTTTGCATATAGTTATTTTTTTCTTACTTTGTTTCTAAATATATTTTTAAACTAAAAATTAACGGTTACAATCACCTTAATTAAGCATGTCACACACTCACAATCAAGCAGTTCACACACACGCACGCACCTTTCTGCCATGGACGAGGGATTTGAAGTTCCACCTTCTGCCATAGGTTGCTATTAATTCAAAAGAACTCATTATTACATTATGAAAAAAATAATATGCCATTTGATCTCGTTCGTCGAACGTGAACATTTGACTTGCTACAGTTTTGATATTCTTTTAGCGAAAATTTCAGTCCAGGTCCCTTAATCAAACAGAACTAAAGAGAAAGCCCCTTAAAATATTTGAAACTTCTCCGCATACTAAGGGGAGTGAAATGAGAGAAATGACAAAATTAACTATTTTTTAAATTTAAAAAAATTCTTCTACTAACTACATCCAAATTTCGTGATCAAGAGAAGGTTATTTAGCATCCTCAAAATCTCTGAGCCAGCGGGGAGCAACCGAAGGTTTTGTGGAGGAAATCAATAGAAGGTTGACCCAATTTTCTAAATGAAGAATATGAAGGATAGAAGATGGCAAGAGAGGGTGTTTGGAAACTTACTTAACAAGGCATTTTTTTTTCAGTTAAGTTTGATCTAAAATGTAGGATACTTATGTATGCTTTGAAATTGTCTTTTTTTTTTTTTAATTTTACCCTTGCATTAACTATAATGCAGGCATGAGAAATATAATTTGACTAATTAAACACTTTTTCTTATTATTCATAATAAAAAAGTTAAGGGCCAAAAAAAAAAAGACGTTTCACTTTTTCATAGAAGTATGAAATGAATAATTACTTTTGTTGGTATGTAAAATATGGTTGAAAATATTTTACAATTTGGACCGAATTAAGGAAGTAAGAGGTACTCTTTGGTTATGAAATTGGATAGTCTGCATTTAATCATCTTAGTGATTTGAGGGGTCAAACGAAAGTGAAGTTTATTTTACAATACTGCACCTCATTAAAAAATGTATCTTAATTATCTTCCTGAACATTTGAAGTGCAAGTCTTCAATCTTCAAAGCCCAATTACTTGGTAATACTAATTAACCAAAAAAAATTAATTAACACTAATTTTTGTGTTGCTGAGATATGCATGGTATAGTGGCGAAAAGGTTAGGCAATTAGCAAGAGTCTCACTCTGCCATGAAACACAAAGAGGGGAAAAAATGAAAAAAAAAAGATTGAATTATTGCTGTGGCTGTTGGATTTAGCAGTAATGTAGTATTAGCATGGTAGAAATCGAAAAAGTGTAGAGACTCAGCGATGAAAAAAGGCATATAACTAGGCAAGAAAGAATAAATAGGCATGTAATTTAGTGTATAATGACTAAATCCATAGATCCAAACTGAAGGAAGGCCTTCACTTTCTGGGTCTCGTGACGAGGCCTTTGAATTGTGTGTATACAATGGGCCTGATATTGGGGCACGTTGCGCCTACAAGGGGATATGGAATAAAACAAAAGTGGAAAAAATTTGATGCACTCTAATAAGCAATAAATGATGGATTAAAGGGCAAATTTGTCACAAAAGTTTTTTGTCAGGTGCAATTGATATTCTTAACATTTTGATTAGCGCAATTCATCCCAAAATTTTAAAATGTAACACAATATTACCTTTATTTTAACAGATAATGAAATTTTTAATTTTTTAAATTTATTTCAATTGATCTCTTGAATTTAATTTTTATGCATCTAGTGTTTTATTTGTTTAATTTATCATTTTATTATTTTAACACAATTTAACTCTAAAATTAATGTAAAGTGTAAAGTAAGTGTATTACTTCATTTACTTGATATGTACATGTTACATGGCTATTTTACCTTAAAGGTTTGTATGAAAAAAAACAATGGTATCCTCAACTTTTATGGTAGAATGTTTTTGGGTTGGTCGTTATATTAAAGATACTTATGTTAAAGTAAATGATGAAACAAAAAAAAAACGCTCATCAATAAAATGAAGTGGAGTGGGATGCATGGAATCAGATAAATGAACGAATTTATTTAATCATTATTTCAAAATTATTATAGAATTAATAAATTTAAATTAGATATAATTATAATTTTCAGTTTAAAGATGGGAGGAAGTGAAGAGTGAGAGAGGGCAAGAAGTGTGATGATAATTTTATAATAATATTATTTATATTAAGTTATTCCATCCCCAACCCCTTAAATTGAGGTGTCAAAAAACATTTTAAGATGGTCAAAGGTAGCTTAAAAGGCTATTCCACTCCGTTTTTAAAAAAATTTACATGGTGGTTTAAAACTTTTTGTCATCTTATTCCATTTTATTCTATCTCAAAAAAACTCTCAAACATTATCTAAATACTATTTTTTAGTTTTATAGCATATCAAGTTTTGAATCTATTTTTATTTTCTAATGAGACCTCTGGTATTTTAGAGTTTTTATGACGACGGTAGAATTTCTTGCTTTTTAATTCTGTTTTAATTAGTTTTGGGATGATTTTGGTGATATTGTTTCTTTTCTTTCTTCGTGATGTTTTATATTAGGTTCATGGTTTTTTTTTTCCCTTCTGTTATTTCTCTTATTTGTATTTTGTTCATTGTATCTTATTTGTCTTTGTAAACCCTAAAAAAAAATTAAACCCTATGATTTTTAATTTCATGTTTGTGGCGGGAAAAAAAAATCTGTTTTAATGTTTCAATTCATATTTTTAATTATATTTTGTTTTTCAACCACTCATTTGTTTTCTTTCATTCATGTTGGCCAAAGAAAAACAAAGCGCCCACACATGCTTGAATCTCGGCTAGCTCATAATATTCTCCATTTTCAATGGAGCCAAACAACCCACCATTGCCGTTTCATTCAATTCAAATCTTTTAGATCACAAAAATATCATCATATATAATACTTTTTTGTTAAAAAAAAGTTACATAAATAAGAGGAGTGAATTTTGCGTATGATCATTTTTAACTTTTTATTATTATATTTTTAAACTAAAAATTAAATATTATAATCACCTTGTACATGTATAATCAAGCAGTTCAAATATGTATTTGCATATAAATGCCATTTTTTTCCACATGGGGAAGAGACTCGCGAATTGCACGATTAGTTTAATTCAAAAGAACTCATCATTACATGATAAAAAATTAATATGTAAAGTTTAACTTCACATTAATTTGGATCGTGGAACGTGAAACATTTGACTAATACAGTTTGACATTCTTTATTATATGAAATACTCATTCCGTTCCAATTTTTTTTTTCGGGGGGCCTGAATATTCTGTTCTCACTCTCGAGATTCCATAGATCGATAGAGGTTCCATAGGAACCTTTAATTATATTAAAAAAATATTATAAAAGCACATAGCATCTTTTCCCTCCCATAAAAAAGGGACTCATGGCAAGCAATAATTGGCACATCATTCAGAGACATAATTTAATATTAATTAGAAATTAGAAATGAATACAATGTACGCATGGAATATAGGGGTGGAAATCAAGGCGGGTTAAATTTTATGGACTGAGAGTTCAAGTCTTAAAGCTTAATTATTCATAATTTAACTTAATTTTAAAGCTTGATCTTTATTTTGTAAGGTTTAGAGCCAGATCTTTAAGCCCTCTTTTTTTTTTAAAAATAATAGTTTAATTTAAATAAAATATTCTAAAATTTAACATAAAATAAATTAAAGTCTAGTATAAAATTTGACAAAGATTTAAATTTTTAAATTTGAGATGAAGATTAAAATTTTTATCAATATAAATCTAAATCTTTCTCATCATCATCTAAAAATAAAATATTGAATCCGTCAAATATAGGTTCACTTGTTGAAAATTGAGGTGGAGATTTAATGTCAATTATCTATGTAATTTCTTTTTCATTACCTATAATATATATTAATCAAATTATGTCATTATTACTTAAATATATGTATGTATGTATGTATATATATATATATATATATATGATAACCTAATTTATCAGTGTTTGAAGGGCCACTTGAGCTTGAGCCTTATTAGGATTAAGTCCTCAAGTCTAACTACTTTTTTTTAAAAAAATTAATTTTTAAAATTTAAATTTTTATTTAAATATGACCTTCAGGTTCAGTCCTTTTATCTACTGTTTTATTTTCAGCTCTAGAATATTCGCTGGATTCCTTTGAATATTGCGAGTCGCTCCCATTCATGGTATCAGGCCAATAAGAATCCCATTCAGTATAAGAATATTATTTCATTATTGATTAAAAAATTGTGCGTTAGTTTTCTTAATATACATCTTTTTCTTGTTGTATAAACAAGAGAGCATATATATAATCCATCTCCAAAAGTCAATGGATGGGCCAAGTTGTGTAGAATAATGCACCACGGGACACTGAGACGAAGCAACCTCATAACTTTCTCTTTCGCCTTAAATTTTCCGAATCTGAAACTATGAGCTTCAGGAGGCGCGGCGTCCGGAAATTATGACTTGCAAGCATCTCATGAATTACAGAATTTGAATTTAATTATTGACCTAAATCTATTTATTCAATAAGTACCTTAATTATAAATAGCAAATTTTACTAACACTTGAAAAATTTAAAACAATGCTCATAATTAAAATTCTCTTCACATATGTTGTTTGAAAAATTTAAAACAATTCTCATAATTAAAACTCTCTTCACATATGTTTTTTTTTTTTAAAATATGAGATTTATTCCTTCTAGACTAAAATATAAGGCATTGGTTACTGACTCATGGTTATAAAAAAATGTTAGTTAAAATTTTAATTTTTTTAAAAAATTACATCTTTTTAATTTTATGCCCTCTCATTAAATATCATATATAAATATTTTGATAATGATAATGTAAATTTTAATGCATCATTTTTTAAAAAATAATAAATAAAGTAGGGTATAGTTAAAAAAATAATTATAAAAATTAATCAATATTTTATATTTTAGATCAAAAAAAACATCTAAAAAATATTTTATATTGTAGTTTAGAGAAAGTAATACTTTTTAAATACTATACGGTTAAAATTTTGACAACTGCTCGATTAAACCAAATAGTTGTTAATGTGTCATTTGAGACACTTATGTTGCTAAGTTCAACTCCTTCGTCCCACCCTTGTTAATCTTTCCCTGAGTTTTCTCAGTTTAATCAATAATAAGTTCTTTTATTACCGCTTCTCCTACACTATTATTAGTACTATAAGGATGTCACAATATATATAAGTGTGTGTGTGTGAACAGACTAAACTTGTCTTTTTGTTTTTGTTTTTTTTTTTTCCGGTGTGGCTTTTGATGAGATAAAGATAGGCTAAAAATAAGGAAGAAACTTTCGACGTTTAATTGATACTATCATGGCATATTGACATACGATACGACATAGAATTGCCAAAACACCAACACCATAGACTTTAATAATTCATCATTAATTTGTATTGGAAGAAAAAAATGCATTGTAATTGCCACTTGCAACAAAGCCTAATAACAAACCCCCAATGAATGCCACGAAACCAAGACACAAACAACTGGACTTCATATATTATTATTATTATTATCATTAATTCATTCCGTTCAAAGCTTTTATCAATTCAAAAATACCGCATATGTTTTTATTAAATGAATATAGTTAATCCTATATATACAGTATAGTTGTTCTTTTCTCTAAAAGCCCAAGATAATATTGCCTTCCCTACGTGGATGATAATCACATATTCTGATTAGTGTGTGTGTGTGTGTGTGTTTAAAATTTTAAGGTTTGTAAAACAAATTGTGCAAGATTTATTCTGTTATTAGGAGAGCAGCCGGTAGTAATTGACAGGTTCTTTGAAATAATTTAACGTCCGCTGAATTCCCCTTGCTACTCTTCTAGCTCCCCATTAATTCGTAGCTTGGAGATTTCTCACCAATAATATCTGTTAGCCTTTCTAAATTACCTATGTACCCTTCTCAACTCTCTATTTTCCCCCCCCCCCAATTCTTTTCCCACGCTATTAATTCTACCCGCCTAACCAATTTAATTACTTAATTAAGCATCGAACATCACAGACAACCAACATTTATTTTATTCACATGTCCTTGTCTCTACATTTCCTATTTTACGAGAGCTAACAGAACAGAAGTAAAAGGGTAAATTCGCTATTTTATGAGGCTCCATCAGAGACACAATAGCTATTGTATCGACAGATAAATATCCGAATCAATGAATGAATATGTTACTTTTCTTTGATTCTCATGTAAACATCTCCAAAGTCAATGCACGCCTCAAACTTGCCTCCTAATGATTCTATCTTTTAACAGTGTGAGCCCAACGCTTGACGCTGCTGCATGGTTCAACGCTCCTCATAAGCTTTCTCTTTCGCCTTAATTAATTTTCAAATCTCGTCTCTTCCAATTCTGAAACTACTTCACGCACAATCAGCCGTGTCGCCATGAAGCCTCCTTCCTCGTGAAAAGCCATCTTCGCGTCACTTTTCCAATTTACTTAATGTGTTTTCGACCTTTCAACGCTCACAGTCTGACATCCAGAAAAAAGACACACACTATCTGACTTTATATATATATTCCTGTACCCGCGACTAACGAGTGTCACGTTCTCCTTGCAGTAATCCAAGGGATATCGTTCAATCCTCCAGTCGAAAGAGCGAAGTATGGAGATTCCAGATTCTGCAATTGAATCTCAGGAGCGAAAATTCGCTCTTCCTGTGGATTCTGAACACAAGGCCACTGAGTTCAAATTATTCTCAGCGGCTAAACCCCACATGCGAACATTCCATCTTTCTTGGATCTCCTTCTTCGCATGCTTCGTCTCTAGCTTCGCTGCTCCTCCTCTCCTTCCTCTCATTCGCGATAATCTCAATCTCACAGCCACAGACATTGGAAATGCTGGGATTGCTTCTGTTTCTGGTGCAGTTTTCGCTCGAATCGCAATGGGCACCGTGTGTGACTTGTTTGGCCCTCGTCTTGCTTCCGCCTCTCTCATTCTCCTCACAGTGCCGGCAGTCTATTGTTCTTCCATCATCTCATCTTCTACCTCCTTCCTTCTCGTTCGCTTCTTCACAGGCTTCTCTCTATCCACCTTCGTCTCAACCCAGTTCTGGATGAGCTCTATGTTCTCTACTCGGGTCGTTGCTTCGGCCAATGGACTCGCAGCTGGATGGGGCAACCTAGGAGGAGGAGCCACACAGCTTGTTATGCCTATTGTATTTGGAATCGTACGTGATATTGGTGCTGAGAAATTCACAGCATGGCGAATAGCGTTTTTCATTCCTGCAATATTTCAGATGTTAACAGCATTTGCAGTGTTCATATTTGGCCAGGATTTGCCAGATGGGAATTTCCACACCTTGAAGAAATCTGGAGAGAAGGTAAAGGATGACTTCAACAGAGTTCTTTTCTTTGGGATTTCAAATTACAGAGGGTGGATTCTGGCATTGACATATGGATATTGCTTTGGGGTAGAGCTAACAATAGATAACATCATAGCAGAGTATTTCTATGACAGATTTAACCTGAAACTCCACACGGCAGGAATAATTGCTGCAAGTTTTGGATTAGCTAATATATTTTCTCGACCTGGCGGAGGGTATATGTCAGATTTAGTGGGGAAGCGGTTTGGAATGAGAGGAAGGCTTTGGGCCTTGTGGCTGTGTCAAACCATAGGAGGCTTGTTCTGTGTAATCCTCGGAAAGGTGGCATCTTTAACAGTGTCCATAATTGTCATGATCATATTCTCTATATTTATTCAAGCTGCCTGTGGGATGACCTTTGGGGTGGTTCCTTTTGTATCGAGAAGGTACGTTTTCTCTGTCCCTTTACTGTTTCTTCTCAATTCAAGGATTTATTTATTCCTATGCTCAAACCACTTCCCTTTTCTGCAATTTTATCTAGTATGCCATGATGAGTTTTTCCAGTAACGTAAAACTTTTTATTCAAAGCATTTTGCTGAAGATTTTGCCTTCGAACTTTCAAGGGTCGACTAAGTTTGTCCGGTTCACCTAAAAGAAAAGAAATTAATATAAGAAACTTCTGATTTAGCAAGTTTAACTTGTTAGGAAGAGGGGGCCGCTATATTAGAGGTATTAACTAAACCAAATCGGAAGATATATAATATATTAGGAAAAGTCATCCTACCTTTGTTGAAATGTTTGAATAAATAAATCTGTTTTGCTGACATGTATATATTTCATGCTTGCTTTCTCTGCACCTTATTTTTGACCATATATAGAGAAGATAATTGATTTATGGAATCAATTGGCAAGATATTTCAATACATCAAAATTCTTTGACGTCATTTCAACTGAAGTGAAAAGAGAAAGTATAAATAAAATCTCTCAAAGTGACTTCAGAGAGAGGAATAAAGAGAAGTGAGGCTGGTCTCTATAGAATTTAATGAGATAAAGGTAGATCTAGCTAACCTCTCTCTTTTAATTTCTCTCTATTCACTTCAACTAAATTGCACTTCTGAGAATCTAGATTCCTTAACTTGTAGGTCCCTCACATCTCTTCACTTCACTTGCAATGCACTTAATACAGACCAAAACACACACACACACACACACAAAACAAAGTCTCGACTAGTCTCATCATATGTATAAAACAGAGCTATATGTTACAAAGTGCTCAAGAGTTTATACTAATAATTTGCTTTCACACACATGCATATATATTTCAGATCATTGGGGGTCATCTCTGGAATGACAGGAGGTGGAGGAAACGTGGGTGCAGTTTTGACGCAGTTAATATTCTTCACAGGATCAAGATATTCAAAAGAAACAGGCATTACCTTAATGGGTGTGATGATCATATGTTGCACACTTCCATTATGTTTGATATACTTCCCCCAATGGGGTGGCATGCTTTGTGGTCCATCGTCGAAGCAATTTTCTGAAGAAGATTACTACTTGTCTGAGTGGAGTTCCAAGGAACAAGAGAAAGGGTCCCACCATGGAAGCTTGAAGTTTGCAGATAACAGCAGAAGTGAAAGAGGCAGAAGCAGTGCTCGCTCTGCTGCAACCAGGCCTTCTGATGATGTCACGCCACCACGTGTCTGAAGATTTGCAATGTGCTCTCAAGAATCAACTTATTGTGTCAATAATAATATTCTGGCTTGCTTATAGATATAGGGTTGGCTATGGTATTTTGAAGATTATGTACACTGCGTCTGTGAAATCTACTTTCTTCTGCTAGTTATGTCTACTAGTCTACCAGTATGTAAATTCCGTAGAAAATAAATTGATGTGGCTCGCTTGCAAATATTACTTTTTGGGTTGTGAGAACATCTAAGTATTAGAATGGTTATGTGATTTGACCTTGGTTTGAATCTAAATAATTTTACATGATAAATTATTGCAACAAAGCTAATCATTTGGGATGAAGCTCCCATGATCAAAAGGCATTGTATTGAAAATCTTGATCGGTCCCTTAAAGATATAATGCATAATGAAATGCCATTTGGATGTAAGTGCATTGTCATGGGTGATGACTTCCGTCAAATATTGCCTATCATTTCAAAGGGCATTAAAGCCGATATTATCAACGCATCCGTCAATGCATCACGTCTGTAACAGCATTGCAAATTGTTTAAACTCACCAAAAACATGTGTCTTTCTTTTGGAGCTAACTGTGGTGATGGCAGTGAAATCACAGAATTTTCTAATTGGTTGCTTAAGCTTGGAGATGGTATTTGGGGATGCCTCATGATGACTCTGTTGAGATTGATATTCTCCCCAGACTTAACATTACAAATTATATTGATCCCATGATGCTATTGTTTCTGCGACGTACCCAGATTTAATCTATAAATACACCAATTCGAGCTACATCACAGATAGAGCTATTTTTGCTCTAACAATTCACATTGTTGACCTTATCAATAACTACATATGTTCATTGCTGCCAGGCGATTCGATGGATTACTATACTTCAGATGCAATACCAAAGTCCCAACAAGACAGTGACTCTTTTGCAAACCTCTACGCAACATAAGTCATCAATACCATCAATAGTTCTGCTTTACCTCTTCACAAGCTCACACTTAACATAGGACTACTAGTCGTGCACTCGTGCTTATTTCGAAACATAGATCAAGTTGCCGGTTTTTACCATGGAACCTGCCTTGCGTTTACTTTCCTAGGCAAACATGTTCTCAAGACAATTACCTTAAATGGATCAAATCTAAACTAAGAGGTTCTATTGCATTCGATGGACATGAAACGAAGGCAATTCTCAATTATACTGTCTTGTATAATGATATTAATAAAAGTCAAGATCAATCACTATACAATGTTAATTACGCCAACCTGTGTTTACTCATAGATAGCTACATTTTGCAATATCTAAAGTTAAAAGTATAAATGAATTAAAAGTAATAAATCATTATTCAAGTCTTCAACCAAAGACCAGCATCACTAATATTGTCTATAGAAAAATATTTTAAAATATAGTTCCAAATATTTCTTAAGCACATTAATCTAACAATTCTTAAAAGTTCAATTTTTGCCAAGTATTAAATTCTTTATTTCTATTTTAGAAATTAAAAGCTATCCTGTGCAATGCATGGGACTTCAAATTTAGTTTTACATTATAATTCATTAGGTAACTAGCGTTAGCCTCAGTTACTTTACGGATCTAAAAGAATAATTATATCACTCATAATTCATATAGTTTTTATAAATTTTATAATGTATATACGATTAAATATTATCCAGATTAATAGAAAATATTCTATTAAAATTAAAAAAAATAAAACAATCACTCTTTGAAAGATTCAATTTATTCAATGATACTACAAACCCGTTTAAATTTTAGTTGAAAATAATTAATTATAAAAATAATTAATTAATATAATTAATTTTAATTATAATTGATTATATTATAATGCAATTTGTTTAGATAATATTTTTTTAAAATTTATTTTAATAGAATTGAAGATGTTCAAACAATTCAGTCAGAATCAATTTTAATGGTGCAAATTATCATAAAGGACATTATTTTTTAAAATTAAATTATTAATAAATTTTTATCTATTATTAAATTTATTAAATTTTATTTAAGAAGTAAAATATATTATTTAAATTATATATTTAATTAATTATAAAAATTTAAATTAAACGTGTAATAACACAAGGGTAAATACTTGCGACTTAGAGATGTTGACAAATAATTAATGCTTCAACAGTAAAATTGAATTGATAAGCAACCTCTCTCCAGCTTATTTCAAAACGTCATTTTACCTCAATAATTAATTATTTCAATTTTTGGCTGTTTGAAAATTTTTTATTGAAACCAATTATTTAGCCCAAATAATTAATTAATTATTCAATCCAAATAGGTACTCCTTCCATTTTAAATTATAAGATATTTTTAGATAAAATTTTATATACCAATAAACCTCATTAAATACACCTAACAACTTTATCTTTTCAAAATAAAAATATAAACTTTTCAAAATACCTATCATTTAATATAATGAAAAGAGAAGTGATGAAAATTATTATAAAAAGAGAAAGGATAATATTAGAATTGAAACATTTAATAAAATCTTAATCTATTTAAAATATTTTATATTTTGAGACGAAAAAACTCTTTTAAAAGGATTTTATAATTTAAAACGGAGGGAGTACTTCATTTTCAACTATTTCCAAGCAGCCACTCCCATTAAAAAAACGCCAATCACTTCTCATCTTACACCTCCATTAACTATGTGCACGTTAATCTCGTTCTTCAATTGCTTCAATATTGCGATTTCTTTTCATTTTTTAATTTCATATCACAAATGTAGCAGTTCAACCGAAGCCACAAATGTGAAAAAAAAAATGAAGTTTAGTATTTATTAAAAGATGACAAATATTTTGACCACGTGTTAAAGAAAAACAAATAATTACATTGATTGGCTAACTCGCAAATCACAATGTAATCCATGAAAATCTTGAAACCATAATGTTTAAAGTTTCACCATCAGAGTGCATAATCCTTTTGAATTCTGATGTGAGCGGATTTATTTTTTTTCACGATTTTCCGTGGCTGTGTATTTTTATATATATATATATATATGTATATATATAAAATTAAATGTAAAATATATACTGGCAAAAAATATACTCTCCCAATTTAAAAATATGAGACATTTTTTGAGGAATTGAATATTATAAAATATAACATATTTTTAGTGTTTTAAGATATAATTAACATGTTTTTTTCAAAAAATACCTTTAATAAATAAATTATTTTATATTTACTTTAAAGTGAAACACTCTATTAAATAAGAATAAAAATGAAAAAATAATGTTAGTTAAAAGGCATTTAACTACTTTATTAGAAGCAAGATTTGATTAAAAATATCTTATATTTTTAATGAAAAATTATACAAGTTTAATTTAACTAATTTATATTAACTTTTTCTACTCTAAATTCACACATGCGGTTGTTGACCAAGAAAATTATCTGTAATTTTTTAATGTGGCAAGTGGAAGTTTTCCATCTCCAATAATGCAAAAGCAATCTTCAATTCAAATATAGCAAGGCATATAAAAAAAATTACAATAAAAAACCCCAAAATTATAGTAAGGATCCAAAAAATTATAGAAATGACAAAAACTTTTGGGATCCTTTTCTATAATTTTTGAGATCATTTCTGTCATTTTTTATTAACTAACTGTTAAAATTAACTTTTGCTAACAATAGCTGTTAGGGATCAGATTATACTATTTTTAAAAGTTAAAAAAATAATTTACACAATAAATAAGTTTAGGATCGATGGTACTATTAGATCTAAAATTTAAAAATTTTTTTTGCTTATTTACCCATGGAAATATAAGAGCAATTTGTAACTTGTTACCTAAAACATATACCTAACTCCCACGTAATTAAATATTAATAATTGATACTCCCTCAGTTCTAATTACAGGTAAAGTTAAGTGAGTAATATCATGATTCTTAAAGAGTTATGGTATAGTTGATGCTTTAAACTTATAGAAAAATGTGTGACTTTCCAATTTTATTTTTGACTGAGATTAATGACAATAAATTTAGAATAAAATGTTGCATAGCAATTAAAAGTATGCCAATAGTTTATTGCAATTTTGAAAGGGTATGGTTGAAAAAACAAAGAATTATTACGACATCTTTGTCTTATATTTAGGATTAAGTAAGACTTTGAAAATTTGCTCTATACATACAACCGAAGAAGTAGTATTAAAGAAGGGTAAAGTTTAATTTAAAAAAAAATTGAAGTATCAATTACCAAACTATTTTTCTTGATTTCTATGTTTTAATTAAAATACCCTATATTTGAGACAAATGGAGTATATGAAATTGCAACTCTTTTATAACACTACATCCTGTATTTATAAATAAAAATAAGTTTAAAGAGTAAAAATATGAAACAAAATTGTCATCTATATCTTTATTCAAGATCTCTTATAATAATAAAAATGAATAAATATATATAGTAGATTTAGGAGGAGAAAGAAAAAAATAATAAAAAAATAAAAATAATATATGAATTTCACACACATACAGCTCTCTTTTTACCCAACACACACATACAGTTTTGTATCACTGTATTTGGAATACAGAGGCATATAAATATAAGAAATTTGATTTTCCATTTTTTGCATACTTTTTGTTGTTCTTCTGTTCTTATTAAATGTATACAATATATTTAGTTGAATTTAATTTTGATAGCAGAACATAACTATCCCGCTTTTATAGCATAATATATACAATCAATTTGTCATTGTAAAAAAAAAAAATTTGAACTCTTCGTATTCATGCTAGATTTTTTTTTTTTAAAAAAAGGTCAATGACAACCAATAATTCTCTTATTCCTCAAATTAATTTATACTCCCCTCTTTCAGTTTATAAAATACTCTTTTGAATGTGATTCAATATGTTAAAAGATAAAACGCATTGATAAAAATAATATTTTATTAATTATTTTTGTTTTAATATTATGCTTTTACTCTCATTATATTTTCTCTTTCCATCTAATATTTTACAAATAAAATTATATTAAATAAAAAGTATCTTTAAAAAATTTATATTTGTGTTTTTAAAAAATATTATAATATATATTTAATAAATTTTATTGATATATCCAACCTTATTAAAAAAATTATTTTATGCACTGGGCCAAGTGAGCATCGCAAATGGTTGCTACTGTATTATTCTCATCTACTCAAGAATCAGTCAACATTTTGCCAATTACATACGCATCCTTCTGATGTCTCCCGTCTTAATTTTTCTCCAGTCCAGTGCAATGCCCTTCTTCCCAGCCTGACGAACTAAGCATATCCAAAACCAACATTTATTTACTCACATTTCTATGTCCAAACATATCCTACTTTGTGTATCCCAATGTTTTTCTCATAACAACCCGCATTCATCATCTAATAAAACTTAATTCTAACCTTTCTCAGCATGCAAGCATTCCTCAAACCCTTTTATTTCTCTAATCCTATTTATAAATCACTTCCAACATGTTTCACCAATATTAAGAAAAACCTTAAAACTCATTAAATCTATTTTAAAATTTAATAAGTTATCAACTTTAATCCCTATTGTTATATAGTAGTGAATGCTGGGCTCTAACGGGACAGCAAGAGCATAAAGTTGGAGTAGCAGAGATGAGAATGTTACGATGGATGTGCGGACATACACGTAAAGATAAAATTCGAAACGAGCACATACGTGAAAAAGTGAGGGTGGCACCTATTGAGGAAAAAATGGTAGAAAATCGGTTGAGATTGTTTGGGCATGTACAAAGAAGACCAAGGGAGGCACCGGTGAGAAGAGTGGAACATATAACTTTGAGTCCGATTAAGAGAGGTAGAGGAAGGCCTAAGAGAACACTCTTGGAAGTTGTTGAACGTGATCTCTTAATTAATAATATTTCTAAAAGCTTAATAAATGATAGAACACAATGGCGTCTTGCAATCCATGTAGCCGACCCCACCTAGTGGGATAAAGGCTTGTTGTTGTTGTTGTTGTATCAACTTTAATCCCTATTAAATATACATATTTCAATAATATATATTTTTTTCCAACATTTAATGGAGGTTAAAAGAGAAATTTTGTTATAAAAATTTAATAATGTGGCTCATAAATAGGATCAAAAATTTTTTTTTTCTCTCTGCCCTATAAAAAGGACCAGAGGGAGTACAATATTTCTGAATTTCGCAGCAAAGCCTAGCAAGTCCACAGCAAGCACGTAGGACAATATGCTACTAGATATAACAAAAATACTCTTCAAATATTTGATTTTTTTTTTTTTAAATAGGAAAACATCTAGTCAGGTAATATGTACTTCTGTGAATCCTCAGTTTAAACAGACACCCACACACAAAAAACATAAGATATGACCAGACCAGGGTTCCAGAGAGAGAGACATTTGTAACTCACAAACTTGGCCAAGTGACGAATAAGGAAGGAGGGAAGGTTAGGTGCTTGTCTTGTCCCCCACCATTCAATCATCGAATTGGACTGCAAAAACTTGTATTATTGCCTCTGATATAATTTGGCCTCGTGACTTTGATCAATACCTGATAACACTTTCCAAATGGTCTAATGACTTAACTAGCCATGTTCCTATTAAAATATTGACATGATACAATTGCTCCAAGTGGAGTTGGTTGAAGCATTCTTGTTACTCCCTCTGTTCTCATATACAAGGCACTCTTTTGAAGGTTTAGGCAGCATTAAATAGTTTTTCCCCCGAAATTAAGATAGTAGAAAAAGAGATGCTCCTTTTGTTAAAAAATACTATAGGATATCTTTAGTTTTTAATGTGTAACTAATGAATTTCTTTTTTAAAAAATACTCTTAATAAATAAATCACTTAATTTTTTACCTTTAAGTAATACACCTTATTGAATAAAGATAAACTTAAAAAGATAGTATCAATTTAAAGTCAATTAACTAAATTATTAGGGGATGTAATTTAATTAAAAATGTTTTATATTTTTAAAAGGCAAGAGTATAATTAAGATGAGGTTACAATTCAATGAGGATGGTTTTGGGAAGTACTGATAATTTTTGGACAGTTCATAAATTTCAACTAATTTTAAGTATGCATAAAGCGATTAAAATTGACTTACATATAGAGATGGAGGAAGTAAATGAAAAATCATTTCCAAGAAAGAAGCAGATTCCGTCGACTTGACAAGCAATTCCCATTCATGAGTGATGAGCTTAAATTCTTCCAGCCAAATATTGGAGTAAGGGAATCTCATTCTCATTCCTATCTCTACGTTGCAGGATGCTGCAAACCAAATTTTTTAGTGCACAGGTTCCCACAATAGTTAGCGCAAGATGATGCAAACAGGGGCATGAGGTCTTTGAAAACAGCTCGGACGAGTTCCTATAACAATTTTTAGAACTCCTCTGCCTCAATGTATCAAACGTTTTTTCATAAAATTACGAATACTTATGACGTCAATTAAATGCAATTTAAAATATTAAATTCATTAAAATGAGGAAGAGAAAATGAAAGATATTTAATGAGAGAAATAATGAGAAATAATTTTAGAATAAATCACCGAATTCCTCAAAAGTTTTTTTTCCGGGTTTGACTAATTTTAGAATAAATCACCGAATTCCTCAAAAGTTTTTTTTTTTCCGGGGGGGGGGGGGGGTTGACTATGTTACATAGAGTAGTGTTGCTTTGCCTACCATAGATATTGAGAGCTTCCATGAATGCTAGTGCTCCACTGACCACCATATCAGGAAGTGCAAGGGTAAGTTGGTCGTTCCGAGAGTTGAGAAAAGCTACACAGACAGAAATCCCCAACAAAGTCAACAAACGCGAGTGCTTTCTGTTTTTTTCCTCTCAGTTTCATTATCTCGCTCAGTTCTCCATATTCAAAACTACTTGTCTCTAACAGTCTCTTCCAGCAGCAAGAAACGCATGACGCTGGATACTTCAAGCAAAGCTATAGGCAAGCCAAGGACTGTTCTGTTGCCTATAAGTTTCAAGCTGGTTCACTCTTCCGAATCTTAAACTAAGAGAAGACAATGAGACTCGGAATCACGAAGGAAGTTATGAGCACCAAACCACGCCTTTCTTACCCATGAAAGTCATCTTTCCTGGTTACAACTCTCGAAGTCTCAGTTTTTAACCATAATTTGTTTACCTGTTCATAGACTAACAACCAGAAAAGGGAAGCACTACTGTCTTCGTATCTGCAGGAAATTATTAAATATCACATGTTCATCATACTTCCAATAGATATCTTTCTTCTTTAGTTCAATCCTCCACTTGCAGGGCCAAGTATGGATGTCTCAGGTTCTACAATCGAATCTCTGCAATCAGAGTTTGCCCTTCCTGTGGATTCTGATCACAAGGCCACAGAATTCAGATTATTCACAGTGGCTAAGCCCCACATGCGTGCATTCCATCTATCTTGGATTTCCTTCTTCTCATGCTTTCTCTCCAGTTTTGCTGCGCCTCCTCTCCTTCCAATCATCCGTGATAACCTCAACCTTACAGCCACAGACATTGGAAATGCTGGGATTGCGTCTGTTTCAGGAGCTGTTTTGCTCGAATTGCAATGGGGACTGCCTGTGACTTAGTTGGCCCCGTCTTGCCTCTGCTTCTATCATTCTCCTCACAGTACCAGCTGTCTTCTTCACTTCCACAATCTCATCAGCTACCTCCTTCCTTCTTGTGCGATTCTTGACAGGTTTCTCCTTAGCCACCTTTGTCTCAGCCCAGTTCTGGATGAGCTCCATGTTTTCTTCTCCCGTAGTTGGTTTTGCAAATGGAGTAGCAGCTGGATGGGGAAACCTTGGAGGAGGAGCCACACAACTCCTTATGCCCCTTGTCTTTGCACTAATCCATAGTATAGGTGCTGTCAACTTCACAGCCTGGCGAATTTCATTCTTCATTCCTGCAATGTTTCAAATGTTGACAGCATTTGCCATATTAATATTTGGCCAGGATTTGCCAGATGGGAACTTCCATGGCCTGAAGAAATCAGGGGAAAGGCCAAAAGATGACTTCCCACAGGTGCTGTTTTATGGGATTACAAACTACAGAGGGTGGATTCTAGCATTTACTTATGGATATTGCTTTGGAGTAGAGCTAACAATGGATAATATCATAGCTGAATACTTCTATGACAGATTTGATCTGAAACTCCATACAGCAGGAATAATCGCTGCAAGCTTCGGATTAGCCAATGTGGTTTCACGACCAACAGGGGGCTATATATCAGATGCAATGGCAAAGAGGTTTGGAATGAGAGGTAGGTTATGGGCCTTATGGCTGTGTCAAACCTTAGGAGGTGTATTCTGTATAATCCTTGGCAAAGTCGGATCTCTTAGTCTATCCATCATTATCATGATCATATTCTCTATCTTTGTTCAAGCTGCTTGTGGGCTGACATTTGGGGTGGTTCCGTTTGTCTCAAGAAGGTATGTTTTCATTCCCTCCCCCCCCCCCAACTTCTTATCAGTTTAAACATTTAGTCCCAAATATTTTTTTTTAAAAAAAATTCCCTCTTCAATATTACCAGGTGTGGCATTAGTGTTTTTTTTCCCCCAGTAAAGTCCAATTTCCAGCTATTTATTGAAAGCATTCTGCAGAGCATTCCACATTTCCAAGACCTAAAGAAAGATGCCATGAAATTCACTAAAATTTAATTTTGTAGGAAATAGGAACCATCAGATCAGACACAATAGTCAACAACAATGGAATATATATATATATATATATGTAATACACTAGGCAAAGTCATCCTACCTTCGTTGAAAGGTTAACAGTTTGAAGTAAAAAAAAAAAAAAAAGGTTTTCTGACCTCATGCTTTATGCATTTTCTTTTTTTTTTTTTTAACAACGATAAAGGTAATCAATTAATGGCTTTAAAACTGGTGGTGACTGATTTCCAGAGTGGAGAAAAATAATAATCCCTAAGCCTGAAAAGATATCCTACAGCCTTTCTCAGCCAACAAGAATGAAAAATTACATACACATGCACCAGTCAAAAGATGCACACACAAATACAGAGGCCGATCAACTTTCTTCATATGAACGGAGTTATATTAACAAAGTGTATAGGCCTTTTTATGGTTGTTTCTAATAACTTGGATCTATATTTCAGATCACTGGGGGTAATATCTGGAATGACGGGAGGTGGAGGAAATGTGGGTGCTGTTTTGACACAGCTAATTTTCTTCAAAGGATCCAAATATTCAAAAGAAAGAGGTATAACCCTAATGGGTGTGATGATGATAATTTGCACCCTCCCACTATGTTTGATCTACTTCCCACAATGGGGTGGCATGTTTTGCGTTCCATCATCTAAAAAGGTTGCAGAAGAAGATTACTACTTGTCTGAGTGGAACTCAACGGAGCAGCAGAAAGGCTCTCATCTTGCAAGCATGAAATTTGCAAACATAAGCAGAAGTGAAAGAGGCAAAAGAGTTCATTCTTCAACCAGATCTTCCGTTGAAGCCACAACACATAATCCTTGATTGTTCCTCAGGGGCCACAAAACACACTAGCATGAAGAAAGCCTTCATTGAAGAATTAAGGTGTCTCAATATTCTAGTTTGCTTATTAATATAGGGATGACTGTAATATTTCAAAGATCATGTCAGTTCACAATCATTTATATCCTCTTAGCACATGAGAATTTTACTTTCCAAGCACTTGAAAACTTATTTATATAATATTTGAGCATAACATATATGGAAAAGTCAAGATTAATTTGATATGCATAACTGCATATTAATATTTTTCCACATATCAATATGGTCAAAAATCTTCATAAATAGTCTTCGACGTACTCAGGAAAAATTTCATGCCAAATCCCAGGGTTATTGAGATTAGGAAGAATACAGTTTTAACCAAAATGACTTGAAACAATACAATGTTAACCAAAATGCCTATTAGTGTGCTTATAGAATCTTCAAACTTCGTTCAACTTCAACAAAATAAGCAACACAACCTTGAAAGATAAAACCAGAGAAAGTACTCAGTCATAATAACCAGCAAAGAAGCCACGTGTGAAGGAGGAATCCCCTTAAATCGACAAAATAATTTGTGTCTACTAAATCCAAACAAATTAGCACAAGATATAAATAGAACCACATTGCTCGGTACGATTAAGTTAAAACAAGCGAAAATAGGCCGAGGAAAAATGAAAGGGAAAAAAAAATAGAAAACAACAAATTTTCAATATAAACAAAACCATGTTATTCTGAAATTACTTGCACCTAAAGCAGTATTACGTGAACACAAAGTCAGAGAAAGCACTTAACGTGCTTATAAGTAAGCGAAACAAGCAATGGCTTTGAACCGAGATGTAATTATTATAATCACCGACGTACCTCCTCGGCTCCTCCGCCCATTGGAGCCGAGCTTCATCAAGCGAGCCACAACCACAAGCATTAGAACCTTGGGAACGACGTCCGTTCTGTAACTGACGTCGTATACAGATCTTGTCGTATTGGGCCTGATGAGGATAATATTGAGAAACTCCATGGGCTTATTGGACCTTGCAATGTTCTAATAATGGGCTCAGTTACTCCCACAAAATTTCTCAATTACTCGTGAGATTAGCCTAAACGAGGTTTCAGTTTGTTTAAAAACTCAAATATTTATTAACAGTCATATGTTATGAACTTTCATTCTAGTAATAATAATTAGTTATTATTTCAAGTAACTAATGATTCAAAATGGACTATTTGATTGGGAAGAGTATTATTAAAGCCAAGTGAAAAAAAACTTCTTCAGACTAATTTGAAATCATACCATCCCTTCCTCGCAGTAATTAATTTACAACAATGTAAATTTGCTTACGCACGACCCAATACGCGTCTTATGTTAACAAAATATGTAAAAATAATTAATTTATAGAGCCTCATTTACATTAAGTGGTTGGAACGAGATTATATTCATTGATATTTAATACAAGACCCTTTATGAAATTTAATAAAACATTTGTACTCATTTTAAAAAATACTTTGGTCTCTCTGTTTTTCTTTTCCCCATTCCCTTCTATCTCACAATCACAATGGACTATACCAATTAGGGGGCAATATTGAAAAGTTATAACCAAAAAAACAAGTTGAGATTTAACCAATTCTAGCTAATTTCTCTAATCTCATGGAAGTATTTAATAGAGCTAGAGCCTTATAGAAGGAAGTATTTACTTTTTTTAGTTTTCAATAACAACATTACTTTTATTTTATTTATGTTTTTAATTGAAAATTTTAAATGCTTTTTTTTAATTAAAATGTTTGTTTACCGTCCTAAAAGCACTAGTTTGCGAGAATCTCACCGAAAAAAAAAAGAGGAGGAGGAGATTACAAGCAACAGACGCGTGTTTTGATTTGGTGGGGAATAATCCAAAGAGCATGACAATCAAAATAAAAGGAAAATCACATGTGAACGTGTTGTGTTGAAGAATGGTCAAGCGGTGATTCAGAAAGTGATATAAACATAGAAAATGCCATGCAAAATGCTCTCTTAAATCTCAATGATTTTTCTTTCTTCAACTTGAATAGCCTTATAAAATATAATGTGTGTTTGGGTTAAACAAATCTGTAACCGAGGTTGAGAATCAATTGAGGTTAAAAAAATATATATAACTATAATATAATTTATCTTTGAATATTTTTTTTAAATTTAGTTAAGCATACTAAAATTATTTAGATAATTTGATTCAAAAGTCTGTTAAGATGTATAATGACAAAAATAAATATAAATTTTTTTATATATTTTTGTTACTAATTTGATATTTAAAAAATATTAAACTTAAAATTACTACATTTAAAAAAATAGATTATAAATATAAAATACAATGATAAATCAAAAATCTTGATTTTTAAAAAATTAGAATTAAATGATAAAATTTAAAATATTCAATTAACAGAATCTATTATTATAATAAAAAGATGTGAATTTTTTGATAAATATTTTTGTGACTACTATTTGATATTTTTAAACAAAATATTAAATTAAAATTTTATTTTTAAATGGTAGAATTGAACAATTTAAAATAATTTGATAAATTAAAAAACTTAAATTTAAAAATGTGTTGCCCGGATTTTAATAAATAAATTAAATTGCTACTAACTTATAAAAATTATGATTTTTTTGATTATTTTTATTATGCATTATATAAATGTATTGATTTTACTGATATTAATGTATTAATTTATTAGTGTTTTTCTTTATGAATATTTTATGATGAGAGACGATGGATGAGAGACCAAGGAAGCTTCGCATCCGTCACGAGCCAAATTGGAGAGGGTGAGAATAAAGGGAGAGAAAAACCTCATACAATTTTAAAATATCAAATGCAAACTTCACTTCACTTTTTTCAATGACCGTTACTTTATAAGTTTCTTTTCCCAACTTCAGTTTTAACACAAGTTCTTCTTAAAAGCACTTTTCAAAAAATTTTATGTCCAAACAAAATTAGAAAGGCCTCAAATGAACTTTTTT
>NW_026555336.1:35867030-35908436 GCF_029017545.1 Prosopis cineraria | reverse complement strand
AGAGAGAGAGACATTTGTAAACTCAAAACTTGCCAAGTGACGAATAAGGAAGGAGGGAAGGTTAGGTGCTGTCTTGTCCCCCACCATTCAATCATCGAATTGGACTGCAAAAAACTTGTATTATTGCCTCTGATATAATTTGGCCTCGTGACTTTGATCAATACCTGATAACACATTCCAAATGGTCTAATGACTTAACTAGCCATGTTCCTATTAAAATATTGACATGATACATTGCTCCAAGTGGAGTTGGTTGAAGCATTCTTGTTACTCCCTCTGTTCTCATATACAAGGCACTCTTTTGAAGGTTTAGGCAGCATTAAATAGTTTTTCCCCCCGAAATTAAGATAGTAGAAAAAGAGATATCTTTTGTTAAAAAATACTATAGGATATCTTTAGTTTTTAATGTGTAACTACTGAATTTCTTTTTAAAAATACTCTTAATAAAAAATCACTTAATTTTTTACCTTTAAGTAAGACACCTTATTAAATAAAGACAAATTGGAAAAGATAGTATCAATTTAAAGTCAATTAACTAAATTATTAGGGGATGTAATTTAATTAAAATATTTTATATTTTTAAAAGGCAAGAGTATAATTAGATGAGGTTACAATTCAATGAGGATGGTTTTGGGAAGTACTGATAATTTTTGGACAGTTCATAAATTTCAACTAATTTTAAGTATGCATAAAGCGATTAAAATTGAATTTACATATAGAGATGAAGTAAATGAAAAATCATTTCCAAGAAGAAGCAGATTCCGTCGACTTGACAAGCAAAAACATTCCCATTCCTGAGTGATGAGCTTAAATTTTTCCAGCCAAATATTGGAGTAAAGGAATCTCATTCTCATTCCTATCTCTACGTTGCAGGATGCTGCCAAACCAAAATTATTCGTGCACAGGTTCCCACATAGTTCGGCAAGATGATGCAAACAGGGGCATGAGGTCTTTGAAAACAGCTCGGACGAGTTCCTATAACAATTTTTAGAACTCCTTCTGCCTCAATGTATCAAACGTTTTTTCATAAAATTACGAATACTTATGACGTCAATTAAATGCAATTTAAAATATTAAATTCATTAAAATGAGGAAGAGAAAATGAAAGATATTTAATGAGAGAAATAATGAGAAATAATTTTAGAATAAATCACCGAATCCTCAAAAGTTTTTTTTCCGGGTTTGACTAATTTAGAATAAATCACCGAATTCCTCAAAAGTTTTTTTTTTTTTTCCGGGGGGGGGGGGGGGTTGACTATGTTACATAGAGTAGTGTTGCTTTGCCTTGCCATAGATATTGAGAGCTTCCATGAATGCTAGTGCTCCACCGACCACCATATCAGGAAGTGCAAGGGTAAGTTGGTCGTTCCGCGAGTTGAGAAAAGCTACACAGACAGAAATCCCCAACAAAGTCAACAAACGCGAGTGCTTTCTGTTTTTTTCCTCTCAGTTTCATTATCTCGCTCAGTTCTCCATATTCAAAAACTACTTGTCTCTAACAGTCTCTTCAGCAGCCAAGAAACGCATGACGCTGGATACTTCAAGCAAAGCTATAGGCAAGCCAAGGACTGTTCTGTTGCCTATAAGTTTCAAGCTGGTTCACTCTTCCGAATCTTAAACTAGAGAAGACAATGAGACTCGGAATCACGAAGGAAGCTATGAGCACCAAACCACGCCTTTCTTACCCATGAAAGTCATCTTTCCTGGTACAACTCTCGAAGTCTCAGTTTTAACCATAATTTGTTTACCTGTTCATAGACTAACAACCAGAAAAGGGAAGCACTACTGTCTTCGTATCTGCAGGAATAATTATAAAATATCACATGTTAATCATACTTCCAATAGATATCTTTCTTCTTTAGTTCAAATCCTCCACTTGCAGGGCCAAGTATGGATGTCTCAGGTTACAATCGAATCTCTGCAATCAGAGTTTGCCCTTCCCGTGGATTCTGATCACAAGGCCACAAGAATTCAGATTATTCACAGTGGCTAAGCCCCACATGCGTGCATTCCATCTATCTTGGATTTCCTCTTCTCATGCTTTATCTCCAGTTTTGCTGCGCCTCTCTCCTTCCAATCATCCGTGATAACCTCAACCTTACAGCCACAGACATTGGCAATGCTGGGATTGCGTCTGTTTCAGGAGCTGTTTTGCTCGAATTGCAATGGGACTGCCTGTGACTTAGGTGGCCCCCGTCTTGCCTCTGCTTCTATCATTCTCCTCACAGTACCAGCTGTCTTCTTCACTTCCACAATCTCATCAGCTACCTCCTTCCTTCTTGTGCGATTCTTGACAGGTTTCTCCTTAGCCACCTTTGTCTCAGCCCAGTTCTGGATGAGCTCCATGTTTTCTTCTCCCGTAGTTGGTTTTGCAAATTGGAGTAGCAGCTGGATGGGGAAACCTTGGAGGAGGAGCCACACCAACTCCTTATGCCCCTTGTTTTGCACTAATCCATAGTATAGGTGCTGTCAACTTCACAGCCTGGCGGAATTTCATTCTTCATTCCTGCAATGTTTCAAATGTTGACAGCATTTGCCATATTAATATTGGCCAGGATTTGCCAGATGGGAACTTCCATGGCCTGAAGAAATCAGGGGAAAGGCCAAAAGATGACTTCCCACAGGTGCTGTTTTATGGGATTACAACTACAGAGGGTGGATTCTAGCATTTACTTATGGATATTGCTTTGGAGTAGAGCTAACAATGGATAATATCATAGCTGATACTTCTATGACAGGATTTGATCTGAAACTCCATACCGCAGGAATAATCGCTGCAAGCTTCGGATTAGCCAATGTGGTTTCACGACCACACAGGGGCTATATATCAGATGCAATGGCAAAGAGTTTGGAATGAGAGGTAGGTTATGGGCCTTATGGCTGTGTCAACCTTAGGAGGTTATTCTGTATAATCCTTGGCAAAGTCGGATCTCTTAGTCTATCCATCATTTATCATGACATATATTCTCTATCTTTGTTCAAGCTGCTTGTGGGCTGACATTTGGGGTGGTTCCGTTTGTCTCAAGAAGGTATGTTTTCCTTTCCCCCCCCCCCCCCCAACTTCTTATCAGTTTAAACATTTAGTCCCAAAATATTTTTTAAAAAAAAAAATTCCCTCTTCAATATTACCAGGTGTGGCATTAGTGTTTTTTTTCCCCCAGTAAAGTCCAATTCCAGCTATTTATTGAAAGCATTCTGCAGAGCATTCCACATTTCCAAGACCTAAAGGAAGATGCCATGAAATTCACTAAAATTTAATTTTGTAGGAAATAGGAACCATCAGATCAGACACAATAGTCAACAACAATGGAATATATATATATATATATATGTAATACACTAGGCAAAGTCATCCTACCTTCGTTGAAAGGTTAACAGTTTGAAGTAAAAAACAAAAAAAAAGGTTTTCTGACCTCATGCTTTATGCATTTTCTTTTTCTTTTTTTTAACAACGATAAAGATAATCAATTAATGGCTTTAAAACTGTGGTGACTGATTTCCAGAGTGGAGAAAAATAATAATCCCTAAGCCTGAAAAGATATCCTACAGCCTTTCTCAGCCAACAAGAATGAAAAATTACATACACATGCACCAGTCAAAAGATGCACACACAAATACAGAGGCCGATCAACTTTTTCATATGAACGGAGTTATATTAAAAAGTGTATAGGCCTTTTTATGGTTGTTTCTAATAACTTGGATCTATATTTCAGATCACTGGGGGTAATATCTGGAATGACGGGAGGTGGAGGAAATGTGGGTGCTGTTTTGACACAGCTAATTTTCTTCAAAAGATCCAAATATTCCAAAGAAAGAGGTATAACCCTAATGGGTGTGATGATGATAATTTGCACCCTCCCACTATGTTTGATCTACTTCCCACAATGGGGTGCATGTTTTGCGTTCCATCATCTAAAAAGGTTGCAGAAGAAGATTACTACTTGTCTGAGTGGAACTCAACGGAGCAGCAGAAAGGCTCTCATCTTGCAAGCATGAAATTTGCAAACATAAGCAGAAGTGAAAGAGGCAAAAGAGTTCATTCTTCAACCAGATCTTCCGTTGAAGCCACAACACATAATCCTTGATTGTTCCTCAGGGGCCACAAAACACACTAGCATGAAGAGAAAGCCTTCATTGAAGAATTAAGGTGTCTCAAT
Source organism: Prosopis cineraria (assembly GCF_029017545.1). Classification (NCBI taxonomy): domain Eukaryota; kingdom Viridiplantae; phylum Streptophyta; class Magnoliopsida; order Fabales; family Fabaceae; genus Prosopis; species Prosopis cineraria. Next base: position 35,904,279 of record NW_026555336.1, on the reverse strand, counting down.
ATTCTAGTTTGCTTATTAATATAGGGATGACTGTAATATTTCAAAGATCATGTCAGTTCACAATCATTTATATCCTCTTAGCACATGAGAATTTTACTTTCCAAGCACTTGAAAACTTTATTATATAATATTTGAGCATAAAATATATGGAAAAGTCAAGATTTATTTGATATGCATAACTGCATATTAATATTTTCCACATATCAATATGGTCAAAAATCTTCATAAATAGTCTTCGACGTACTCAGGAAAAATTTCATGCCAAATCCCAGGGTTTATTGAGATTAGGAAGAATACAGTTTTAACCAAAATGACTTGAAACAATACAATGTTAACCAAAATGCCTAGTAGTGTGTTTATAGAATCTTCAAACTTCGTTCAACTTCAACAAAATAAGCAACACAACCTTGAAAGATAAAACCAGAGAAAGTACTCAGTCATAATAAACCAGCAAAGAAGCCACGTGTGAAGGAGGATCCCCCTTAAATCGACAAAATAATTTGTGTCCACTAAATCCAAACAAAATTAGCACAAGATATAAATAGAACCACATTGCTCGGTACGATTAAGTTAAAACAAGCGAAAATAGGCCGAGGAAAAATGAAAGGGAAAAAAAAATAGAAAACAACAAATTTTCAATATAAACAAACCATGTTATTCTGAAATTACTTGCACCTAAAGCAGTATTACGTGAACACAAAGTCAGAGAAAGCACTTAACGTGCTTATAAGTAAGCGAAACAAGCAATGGCTTTGAACCGAGATGTAATTATTATAATCACCGACGTACCTCCTCGGCTCCTCCGCCCATTGGAGCCGAGCTTCATCAAGCGAGCCACAACCACAAGCATTAGAAACTTGGGAACGACGTCCGTTCTGTAACTGACGTCGTATACAGATCTTGTCGTATGGGCCTGATGAGGATAATATTGAGAAACTCCATGGGCTTATTGGACCTTGCAATGTTCTAATAATGGGCTCAGTTACTCCCACAAAATTTCTCAATTACTCGTGAGATTAGCCTAAACGAGGTTTCAGTTTTTGTTAAAAAACTCAAATATTTATTAACAGTCATATGTTATGAACTTTCATTCTAGTATAATAATTAGTTATTATTTCAAGTAACTAATGATTCAAAATGGACTATTTGATTGGGAAGAGTATTATTAAAGCCAAGTGAAAAAAAAACTTCTTCAGACTAATTTGAAATCATACCATCCCTTCCTCGCAGTAATTAATTTACAACAATGTAAATTTGCTTACGCACGACCCAATACGCGTCTTATGTTAACGAAATATGTAAAAATAATTAATTTATAGAGCCTCATTTACATTAAGTGGTTGGAACGAGATTATATTCATTGATATTTAATACAAGACCCTTTATGAAATTTAATAAAACATTTGTACTCATTTTAAAAAATACTTTGGTCTCTCTGTTTTTCTTGTCCCCATTCCCTTCTATCTCACAATCACAATGGACTATACCAATTAGGGGGCAATATTGAAAAGTTATAACCAAAAAAACAAGTTGAGATTTAACCAATTCTAGCTAATTTCTCTAATCTCATGGAAGTATTTAATAGAGCTAGAGCCTTATAGAAGGAAGTATTTACTTTTTTTAGTTTTCAATAACAACATTACTTTTATATTATTTATGTTTTTAATTGAAAATTTTAAATGCTTTTTTTTAATTAAAATGTTTGTTTACCGTCCTAAAAGCACTAGTTTGCGAGAATCTCACCGAAAAAAAAAAGAGGAGGAGGAGGAGATTACAAGCAACAGACGCGTGTTTTGATTTGGTGGGGAATAATCCAAAGAGCATGATTATCAAAATAAAAGGAAAAATCACCTGTGAACGTGTTATGTTGAAGAATGGTCAAGCGGTGATTCAGAAAGTGATATAAACATAGAAAATACCATGCAAAATGCTCTCTTAAATCTCAATGATTTTTATTTCTTCAACTTGAATAGCCTTATAAAATATAATGTGTGTTTGGGTTAAACAAATCTGTAACCGAGGTTGAGAATCAACTGAGGTTAGAAAAATATATATAACTATAATATAATTTATGTTTGAATATTTTTTTTAAAATTTAGTTAAGCATACTAAAATTTATTTAGATGATTTGATTCAAAAGTCTGTTAAAATGTATAATGATAAAAATAAACATGAATTTTTTTATATATTTTTATTACTAATTTGATATTTAAAAAATATTAAACTTAAATTACTACATTTAAAAAAAATAGATTATAATATAAAATACAATGATAAATCAAAAATCTTGATTTTTAAAAAATTAGAATTAAATGATAAAATTTAAAATATTCAATTAACAGAATCTATTATTATAATAATAAAGAAGATGTGAATTTTTGATAAATATTTTTGTGACTAATTGATATTTTTAGATAAATATTAAATTAAAATTTTATTTTTAAATGGTAGAATTGAACAATTTAAAATAATTTGATAAATTAAAAAACTTAAATTTTAAAAATGTGTTGCCCGGATTTTAAAAAATAAATTAAATTGCTACTAACTTATAAAAAATTATATTTTTTGATTATTTTTATTATGCATTAATATAAATGTATTGATTTTACTGATATTAATGTATTAATTTATTAGTGTTTTTTATTATGAGTATTTTATGATGAGAGACGATGGATGAGAGACCAAGGAAGCTTCGCATCCGTCACGAGCCAAATTGGAGAGGGTGAGAATAAAGGGAGAGAAAAACCTCATACAATTTTAAAATATCAAATGCAAACTTCACTTCACTTTTTTCAATGACCGTTACTTTATAAGTTTCTTTTCCCAACTTCAGTTTTAACACAAGTTCTTCTTAAAAGCACTTTTCAAAAATTTTATATTCAAACAAAATTAGAAAGCCTCAAATGAACTTTTTTATTCTTAATTGAGGTTGGAGTCCCCTCCAAACCTCAATTAAAGATAATCCAAACATAAGTTTTTTTTATAAGTTATTACTATCCAATCTTATTAATATCAGCATAAAAAATAAAGAAATAAAAATATGTAAAATTTAAATATTTTTTATCTAACAAATTTAAAAAGTAATGTCAGGTTATTTTTTTATCTCATAAAAAATAATTATAAAAATATCTTTTAAATATTTATTAAAAGTGACATGTGCGGGAGTCTATCAATTCATTATAAGAGATGGTCACGGTAGCTTTGTGGACTCGCTTATGAATTTAACTTTAAGGGTATGTATAAGAGTATATGATGAATAAAAATATATGATTATTAATGGAATGAAGTAAGACAAAGTAGAATGGAAAGAAATGTTTTATTATTTGAGAATTTTTATTAAAAAAATAAATAATTTTATTTAATCATTATTTGAGAATAATTTTAAAATTAATATATTTGAATTATATATAAATATATTTGTTAGCTTCATGAGGAGGAGAAGTGAAAAAGTGATCAAAGGTGAAAACAATGAAGGTAATTTTATAATGGTGTTATTTATACCTTACCATTACAATTTTAACCCCGAAGTTGGGGTTAAGAAAAATAAATTTAGGATGATGAATGATGATTTAGAAAGTCTCCAAGCTATTTTATTCTCTTTTAAAAAAAATTTCTCAAATAACAGTATAAGGTTTCTAATCATCTTATGTTATTATATTCCATCTTAAAAAAACTTCCAAACATTACCTAAGAGTTACCCCTTACACTATTTATAAGTTATTTTAAATACATTTTTTATAATTTAAAAAAATTAAAATTCATTAATTTTATCTAAAAATTTAATATATTTTTAACTTTATTCTTACTGCACTTAAACTACATAATTTAATAATATACTTTCTCTGCTTAATATTTAATGAGAGACAAAACAAACTTACAATAAAAATTTAACGACATGGTTTATAAATAAAATAAAAAAATTCTGCCGCCCGACTCCTGTACATAAAACGTGAGGAGTTTTTTGCAACATGAAGTTCATAATTATATTTTGACCAAAAAAAATAAGAAGTTCATAATTATGAACTGTGGGGTCGCAATCCGAAGAGGAGGATTCGTCCCTGGTTTTCAACGCGTTCCGACCTTCTCCGTCACTTTCATTGCATGTGGCTCTGCGACGAAACTGACCCTCTCTTTGAATTTAACGACCACTACATTTCTAGACTCGAGCAAATGACAAATCTCAACCTTGTACTCCACGAATCATCTCTCGACAGCACTTCCCACTGGTCCCACCACCATGCATGAACCTGTGTCACCAACCTGTCTTCCTATCATCAACGGCGCTGTGGTTCTTTTTAATTCCTGTTTACTGTTAATCGACCTCTGGTTGGTGACCTATTAGATATTAATATTAGTATTACTCGTTTTCTTGTTTGAATTTGCGGCACTTCACTAACACGTACCAAAAAAAGAAAAAATTTCGTTCATCTCTTTCTTGTCGGCTCTATTTATTTTCGTTTTTTTTTTTCCCTGCTGTTTTCTTGCATTCCAATCACCCATTTCTGTCTGTCATGTTCAACACCAAGCAGGAAAAGCAGAAAGCTTTGTTTCCATCCCCAATGTATGGTGCACCCCTTCTGCTGCTTCTCCTTCTTTGCTTCGCTGTCCCTTCTCTTTCTGATCCAAGAGCTACAGAAGCAGCTCTGATGTGTACAAACAGAACTACACCATTTTCCGATCGCAATATCTTCACAGACAATTTCTTAGCGGCGTTAGACGCCTTGACCCCTTCAATTGCTTGGCAAAGACACGCGTCTGTTATTAATGGGACCGGAAATTCCACTGTTCATGCTTTCGCACAGTGCATGAAAGATCTATCTGAATGGGATTGCAATGTCTGCTTCGCGCAGATCAAGAGTCAAGTCCCGAGGTGTTTAGCGTTTCAGAGAGGGACTCGTGGGGGAAGAGTATTCTTTGATGGGTGTTATCTCAGGTACGATGATTATGACTTCTTCAATGAGAGTCTCAGTGATCAAGACAGAACTGTGTGTGGAAACAAAGAATTTGGTGGGAATCAGAGTGTATATGAGGCTAATGCAATGGAATTAGTGAGGAATTTGAGTGTGGAAGCACCGAACAGTGATGGGTTCTTTGTGGGTTTCGTGAGAAGAAGTAACGTGACTGTTTATGGGTTGGCTCAGTGCTGGGAATTCGTCAATGGAAGTGCTTGTGAGAGATGTTTAGCAGAGGCTGTTAACAATATTAGTTCTTGTACTCCAAAAGAAGAGGGAAGGGTGTTAAATGCTGGGTGTTATTTGAGGTATTCAAACCAGAAGTTCTATGACAACTCAACCAATCCCATTACAGGAAATCAAGGTAAGATTAATACTTCCAGATAAAAAAATTGCTTTGTTTGTTCTGGCATATTCAGCTTCTCTTCCCATTTCTTGAAAATCTGAAAGGAAACTATTATACGTCTGCACTCCTTAATCCTGCATTATATTCTGCATGTTCTCTTGGAACAGCAATGTTGTAGAAAATCCTTTCAAACTTGGTCATATAATGAGAGATTATAGCAATGAATCTGCGTGTTATTATTTCTTAGGGAACAGCAGCTCTTCAACTATAATGCTGGCTGCATCAAGTGCTGGATCGGCTTTTGTGCTGGTTGTTGCTGTAATTGCTTTCTTTGCAAGGAAAAAGATGCAGAGGAGGAGGAGAGGTATCAACGTTTGATATTTTGAGACTTCGACAGATTGTTTTGATCTTGAAGCACTTCATCATTTTTGTGGATTCTGATGATTCTTCTTTATTCTCAGAAAGAAGACAATTTGGTGCACTTTTGGACAGAGTTTACAAGTCCAAGCTCAATATGACATATGAGGTTCTTGAAAGGGCCACAAATTACTTCAACACCTCCAATAAGCTAGGACAAGGAGGTTCAGGTTCTGTTTATAAAGTAACTACTGGTCTTGCCTATAATTCCTCTATTTGTATCAGCCAAATTCTCACTCAAATTGGTTTACTCAATTTGTTTCTTTGACATATATGTAGGGAGTTCTGCCTGATGGGAACATTGTTGCTATCAAAAGGCTTAGCTTTCACACAGCACAATGGGCAGATCATTTCTTCAATGAGGTCAATCTGATAAGTGGCATTCAACATAAAAATCTTGTAAGGCTTCTGGGGTGCAGCATTACAGGACCCGAAAGCCTTCTTGTTTACGAATATGTGCCAAACCAAAGCGTCCATGATCACTTTTCTGGTTGACATCTATGATCTATCTAGTCTTTGAGACATTCTCTCAATAACTTTTTAAGCTACTTACATTGCATCATTTTGATATGCTTCAGTGAAGCAAAAATCTCAGCCCTTGACTTGGGAAGCAAGGCGTAAAATCATATTGGGAACTGCAGAGGGATTGGCCTATCTTCATGAGGAATCACCAGTGAGAATCATTCACAGAGATATAAAACTAAGCAACATTCTGCTTGAGAAGGACTTCACACCCAAGATCGCTGATTTTGGACTTGCTAGATTATTTCCTGAAGATGGGACTCACATTAGCACTACGGTTGCCGGCACACTGTAAGTTCATGACTTCCTCCAGTTATCTGTTTTCAACATCAATCTGTTCTAATGAATTTTCCATTATGGGTAACATCCTGAATTGGTACTATTAATGTACATATATAGCGGTTACATGGCTCCAGAGTATGTGGTTCAAGGGAAGTTAACAGAGAAAGCGGATATTTACAGTTTTGGAGTTCTACTGATTGAAATTATATCTGGAAAAAGGAGCAGTTCTTTTGTTCTGAATGCATCCTCCATCCTACAAGTGGTAATTCTTCATTTTTGTCGAGAAAGTTGTTTTCTCAGTTCTAAGCTTAAAAGGTAGCACTTCTACTACGTTTGCTGATCCAATATATTTTCTCTTTCGGTTTGAAGGTTTGGAATCTTCATAGGTCAGGCAACCTCTGTAACATGGTTGATCCAAGACTTGAGGGCAATTACCCGTTCGAGGAAGCGTGCCGGCTACTTCAGATAGGCTTGCTTTGTGCACAAGCGTCTGCAAATCTACGACCATCAATGTCAGAAGTTGTGAGACTGATCACCAGCAATGAGGAAATTCCTCAGCCCACAAAGCCACCATTTCTGGTTCCAAGCAGTGTTGAATGCAGCAAAGATTATAATTTGCTTGCTTCATCCGATACACATTCTTCAGAGGACAGCATGACTGAAAGCCTTATTCCTCCTAGATGAGTCACACAGTACTGTTATACATGTCTATTATAACTATGAGTTGTATATTCCTCCTTCGTACTAAAAGTTAGGAACCAAGTGCTTTGTGTATATTAATTAAAGCTTCTTAGCATAGAGCTGTTGTATAAAATGATCTTTTTGAGTTTGCACGGGATATATATATATATATATATATTGTGACAGGCCATTTTGTGAATAAAGTAGTTGACTCATGCAAACTGTAAAAGTATGTAGCATGCTTTTATTTCTTTTCTGATTCTCATGGATATTTGGTTCTAACAATTGCATGCCACTACCACCTCAACTGTGAAAGGTCAACTCCACCTCCAAAGTCAAAAGATGCAGTTTCTGAGAAAACACCCATGTTCTGTTATTTTTGGGTGTAAACACGGCTAAGTTGTTGAAATTAGCGTCAGTAGCTCATGCTAACGTCATCCTGTGATTTACCTTAGGACCAATAAGCTGGCTGTAGTATGACGATTCTAGTAGGAAAAAATTGTTAAAAGGGCAAGATGGTGGTTTCAGATGAAATAACATAAAATAGCAACTAAAGATCAAGACTTAGCAAGTTGATCTTAGCGGATCGGAAAAATTGTAATTATTTTGCAAGATCAGCATTACTAGAAATTACAGAGGATCTATTATTTTTTTAAAAGAGTTAGTTTTAAGTTATCTAAAATAATGTTACCATTGAGTTATTTAAAAGTAAATCCTTTTTAAATGTAGTATATCTTTCCTGATATTATAGTATACTCCCTCCATCCTTATATATAAGATATTTTTAATCAAATCACGTAAACCAATAAAAGTTAATTATTAAATTATAACAATATTTTAATTTTATCCCTAATTATTGTAAATAAAAAATGAATCTATTTTTTTTAAAGTAAATTAATAAAAATAATTATATTTTTCTCTTTTCAATTTAATAAGGATATAACGGTCTATTTATTAAAAAGTATACTAACAACCTCTTGTATTTAGAAATAAAAAAAAATTTAAAAAATCTCTCAGGGATAAAAGGAGTAAGTTCCTTAAATGTTAATTATTATAATTTTAAAACCTCGATCACAAAGTCAGAAACGGTCAAAGGATCGGGATGAAAACTCAGTGTCGTATTAACCCTGATTCTTGGAAATAAGTATAAGTCGGAAGTCAGAACAACCCAAACGCTAAATATGACAAATTCTGGGTCCTTACATGCAATATTTTCTTATGTCCAAGCGCGTATTTTTCCCAGGAACGCGAACGGTCGAACGCGTAATTGCATTTTTTCTCCCAGGTCACAGCAAAATACTGTCTGTCATTGGTTTGGAGTAGCTGAGCAAGCTTTAAAGCCGTCTCCATCACTTCGCACAAGATCATCATCTCAAATTTCACGCCTCGTCGTGATTTCACATACTTACAAGAGACAAACTTCAACTCAGTTCTGGGTCTCAATAATCAAAAGCTCAGGTACGAAGAACTTGTAAACACAATTAGTCTTGGTCACAGCCTTATCTACTTCTCTTTCTCATTCGCTGAATTCACTCCACACTTCATTCCACACCCTGAAATGCTTGCAACCTCTTTCATACTCATCTTTTACGTACAGAACTTTATATTCAGGTTGACGAATTACAGTCTCGCACGATGTTAGAAAGTTTCCTTAAATATCTCGCAGAGAAGGCACAGACCTTATTAAGTGACATTTTTGGCCGTTTGTTTCAGCTTGCTATGCAGGCAAGCATGGCTTGGCTCTTGTCATCGTTTTTTTCTCTGATCTTTTCTTAGAGATTACTTTCATGGCGATGGTGGGGCTTCGTTGGCCTCATCTCTTAAAAACAATGAATGGGACAGGTTTTCCTGTGGGCTGTGGCCTAGAACTTCTAATCCATCACCGACGATTTGTCTAGAAGCTTTTTAGTTTTTTTTTTTAAATTTTTAATACAAGCTTTTTAGTTGTTAACTTTTAATATCCCAACAACAATAGCAAGTCATGTTGACTTTGGCAACTTCTGCATGATAAAGAAAGTTCCCACAAGTTTTTTTATTAATTCTCTGGACAAGAATTTTATTTTTCTGATCTAAATTTCAACCAAAATTTTGAAGTCTATTTCTCTCTCAAAGTTTATTTCATAGTATAATTGAAATTATGTTGTCTAGATTATTTTTTTATTTTAAAACAAATTTTACGCCATCAACTAAATAGTAGACAATTGAAACTTTTTCAAGTGTTTTTGAAATTAAATTCAACTTACTCAGTATATTATATTTTCTTATCCACCCAACAACCTTCTTTATGCGCCTTTAAGTACTTTTGAGTAGCCATTACATGCCCCCAAGGTTGTCCAAAAAATCAAGCCTGCTAGTCACCACAATCGTGTCCAACGATGATGGATTATTCTAAGTGGGGTCAGTGTAACAGCTCATCAAACCCTATGCTGTCTCTTATTGAAGTGTGAAAGTAAACTTTATACTGATCTGAACACGAGCCACAAAAGAAACAAGATTTACCTTTTAAATATTAATGGAGAAATTATCACCCTCTTGTTTGGCAAGCCTCAAATAGATCATTTACCAAAAAGTCAGTGCGTAATTCGGTTATTGTACTCCTTTCACACAGCAGCCGTCCTATCTGCAGCTACTTTTATCCCTGCATAGCCTCTGTTTTCAACCTGAGATAATGATGCATTTCATATAGATCCAAAAATATGTTAAAATTTCTGAGAATAAACGATGTAATCATAAATCCAGAATGATCTTGTATCTGATATAGCTACAAACAGAAGTTCTAAACTCTCCTGTCGCTGCAGTTTCTTGTTGAGCAGTCCAGCAATCTGTACCAGAGAACATGAAGAAAGCAGTCCGATTTGTGTCTTGTCAATCCCTTATTCTCCTTCTAATCAAATCATTACTACCACTATTTATGCTGCCACAAACAGTAATGGCAGATCCAAGAACGAAGACAGTGCAAACAACATGTGGCAATCAAAAAGAGCACAATATCACAAACTTCGTTACAAATTTTGTTACAACCATGGAAAACATCAGTGATCAGGTGCGCAATCATGGGTATGGCACAGCAGTTTCAGGGACAGGTCCTGATACCAACTATGGCCTTGCTCAGTGCTATGGAGATCTTTCCTTACTTGACTGCGTATTATGTTATGCTGAGGCACGTACAGTTCTTCCCAAGTGTTTCCCCAGCAATAGTGGTCGCATCTACCTTGATGGTTGCTTTATGAGGGCTGAGAATTACAGCTTCTTTGATGAGTACAGAGGAGCAGAAGACAGGGCTGTGTGTGGGAACACAACCAGAAAAAGTACAAGTTTTCAAGCAACGGTGAAGCGGGCAGTTCTGAGTGCAGTTGAAGCAGCGACAAATAATAAAGGGTATGCGAGGGAGAAGGTTGCTGTATCAGGAACAACAAATGAGTCAGCTCACGTTCTGGCCAATTGTTGGAAGAGTCTGAACACAAGCTCTTGCAAAGCATGTCTGGAAGATGCATCATCTTCGATATTGGGATGCTTGCCCTGGTCAGAAGCAAGAGCTCTGAACACTGGCTGCTTCATGAGGTATTCAGATACAGATTTTCTGAACCTGGAACTGGAAAGTAGAAGTTCAGCAGGTAATTGTGTTATGATCCAGCTTCAAGCATTAAGAAAAAATTACATATAAGAGTCATAGATCATAGATCATGAGTATTGCTTCACATGGCTGAATTTTACAGGTGATGTAATAGTGCTAGTGGTTGCAATTGTCAGTTCAGTGGTTGTTTTCGCGGTTGCAATAGCTATTGGGGTTTATGTCTGGAAACAGAGATACATTCAAATGAAACGAAGAGGTATGTGACTTATTCATGCCCTGCCTTTTTAGAAAACATAACTTTTTAAAACGTAAGTCTTTTGACACTTCTGTGCTTCACAATATAAAACTCAAGCATGTCAAACACACAAAATCATGCAACTCCTAGTCTCAAAAAAATAATCAGTTCCTTCCTTGGCTCCAAGGAGCCAGTTCTCGCTACGGTCGGGTAATATAGTGAGGAACCATAACTTATTTAAATCATATCCACGATGTTTACTGATCCCAATAGTTATTCTGCATTGAAGGTTCAAATGATGTAGAAAAGTTAGCAAAGACCCTTCATCACAACAGTTTGAACTTCAAATACTCTACCCTGGAGAGGGCAACCGACTCTTTCGATGTTGCTAACAAGCTTGGACAAGGAGGGTTTGGGACAGTTTACAAAGTATTTTTCCTCTTCTGCAGACTTGTATGTCCAGCATTTATCAAATTAAAACCATTCTTACCATTTGCTATTGCAGGGAATTTTGCCTGATGGAAGAGAGATTGCAGTCAAGAGATTATATTTTAACAACAGACATAGAGCAGCAGACTTCTATAATGAAGTCAACATAATCAGCAGCGTGGAACACAAAAATCTAGTCAGATTGTTAGGATGCAGTTGTTCAGGACCCGAAAGTCTTCTTGTATATGAGTATCTGCCCAACAAGAGTCTTGATCGTTTCATTTTTGGTAATTACTCAGCTCTTAATATAGCTCCATTTAGTGGGTAGTATTCAGACAATTGAATGCCTGTCAAAGCTGTTTATGGTCTATTGCAACCTTTTGACTTTCACAATGTGAGCTTAATATAATATTTCTGAATTATTTCATCGCATGACAGATAAAAACAGAGGCAAGGAACTAAACTGGGATAGGAGATATGAAATTATCATTGGGACTGCAGAAGCATTAGTCTACCTGCACGAGAAGTCCAAGATTAAGATAATTCACAGAGATATAAAAGCCAGCAATATCTTATTAAACACAAGGCTTCGAGCTAAAATTGCAGATTTTGGTTTGGCTAGGTCTTTCCAAGAAGACAAAAGCCACATCAGCACAGCTATTGCAGGGACTTTGTAAGTTTTTCTAACCATACTGCATTTTTTACAGTTAAGAAAAGACTTTCGAGAAAGTTACGGTACTACTTAATTAACTTGCGTTTCATTACAAAACTACCATGTCATATCTGAAATAGCCTTTTCTTTACTATTTTTGCCGGACCTGCAGAGGGTATATGGCTCCCGAGTACTTAGCTCATGGTCAGTTAACAGAGAAAGCAGATGTATATAGTTTTGGAGTGCTACTGCTAGAAACAGTTACTGGGAGACAGAACAACAGAACCAAAGCATCAGAATATTCAGACAGCCTAATTACAGTGGTCAGTTGCATATTATTCCATCAGTAAATGAATTCTACTTGTTTTCAACATACATTTCTCATATCGTGACTAGATTGAGAACTGTAACTAACCTAGCCTTATCTTTCTTTTGACATGTGTCTTCTGGTAAGATCAGACATGGAAGCATTTCCAGTCAGGGACAGCAGAACAACTATTTGATCCAAATCTAACGTCACAGGAAAACCACAATAGCAATGTTAAAGATGAAATATTACGAGTGGTGCACATAGGACTTCTGTGCACTCAAGAGATCGCTTCATTGCGACCAACTATGGCAAAAGCATTAGAGATGCTAACTAAGAAGGAGGAGCACCTTCCTGCACCCTCTAATCCACCCTTCATGGATGAAAGCACGATGGAACTCCAAGACATATACGATGATCCAGCTTATCCTCTCAATGCAGCAGATTCAATCGCTACTATGTCCCACAGCTCATTTTATCCCAGGTGATCGTGACATGATATGCAGAGAAACATCACTTTATATATATATATATATATATATCAATTCTGCAGACTGGCTTCACTTCTGTAGGAAGATGGCTCGCCAGACCTGCATATATTTTGGAAGTCGCTAACAATTCTTCGTATGAACTGATATTTGATGATGTGCACATTTGGATGCACGGGGAGTAGCTAAGCTTTAAGTCATCCTAATGGAGTTGTGGGAAGTAAATAGTGTATATTTTATATATTGAATCATGGTCGACTTGACTATGAATTTTGGATCAAACCAATGCATTAATTGATCCTTCGCAAATCTGGTTAGAGCTCCTATCGGTTACCAAGATTTGTTTCCAAGGGAAAAAAAGAGGAAAAATAAATTGAAAGCTACTATGGTTCTGCACTTTGATATGATGAGAAAAAACAAGTCGATTAAGCATTACAAGCCAAGTCCCCATTGTTCATTCAGTAAACTTCAAAATGTCAGGCAGCATAGATTTAAGATTAGTTAAATAGTAGAGCACTTTAATTAAGAGCAGAGTATGTAATTACAACCCGAACACAAATTGCACCAGAATAATAAACAAAAATATATACATGGAAAAATATCCATATATAAATCCCATCTAACGCTTTGCTACCAAGCAGCCCATAAGGCCTCCACTGATCTCATAATGTCGTGCAGTAGAAAAACCAACTTCTAATGCGAGTTTCTCCAATTCCTTCCCTGCATCAATGGAGGGTTTATTAATTACACATCCAATAAGACAGACCATCTAATGGCCACAAATGTTTGATTTCTCCTTCTATTAACTAAATGGAAGATTGATGGCAACTACACAAGGAAAAAAAACTACTCCAAAGAATGAGGCGTTCTGCGCAAAATCTGCAGCCAAAGTCCTCTCATTCTATAGCAGCTAAAATGATTAGCATAGATGGAAAACAAACCTGTTAAAAACTCTCTGATTGAGCTCTTTAGATATCTATACTCTTCAGCGAGGCCATAACCAGAGGCCACCGGGACAACAACGTTGTCAATCATCCATTCCTAGAAGAAGTTGATATATGGAGTGAAGCCATCAATTTGCAACAAATAGTCGAAAAGGAAAAAACAAAAACAAAATCATAGAATTTTTGGCAGAATGATTTCAGTTAATATATTGGGATGTTTAAACTCTTTCTTGCATTTCTTCACCCTCACAGCTAAGCCTTCAACTTTCTTAAGGGGTAGGGATGCTTCCAACTAGAGTTCCACTTGCAAAATAACACTTGTATACAGATTTAAGATAAGCAGCCCCGTCACCTAAGTTAAACACTGTAAAGCAATAGCCCATAAAAATCATGCCTACCATAACTGAAGCAGTCAGAAACTGATTGCTCTTATTAAAGTCAAGGATAGCCACTCTGGAGCCTGGAAAGCAAAAGAAAGCATATAAGGACACCAATTTAATATATCGCCAAAGATAAGATTAATGGAGTCAAGAGACAAGCTACCGATTTTTAGGACTCGTAATATTTCTTGCATGGCCTTGCGCTTATCAACCACGTTTCGTAGACCAAAGCCCATAGTTACAGCATCAAACCAACCATTAGTAAATTGCAAGTTAAGAGCATCGCCTTCAACCCATCTGCCATGCAATGAAGGGTCACTTCCTTCACATTTAGGTCACATGCAATTTTTATGAGCCAAGTTCATACGCAGTATTAAATTACAACTTTACAGCACACTTTTGCAGCTTAATAACGGAGCAGCATGGAAAATTTGTGAAGGATCATTGTAGCCAAAGAATCAATTATCATAAGCTCCAGGCTATTATCTAATGTTTCCATACTGCTAGGATTACCAATGCTCACTCAATATTACTGAAGTAGTTCTTTGAAAGCAACTTCTGCCGAGATGAAGCAAGCAACAGTTGCTCCTTTGAGAAGTCAAGACCAGTCACCTACAGATTCCATGATTCCAAAATACATCACTTATATAAAAACCACCTTAAATGTCGGAAATTTACTATTACTCATGAGAGCGAGCATGGGTGTGAGTTTTTTTTGGGGGGGGTGGATTTCGAAGTTCATACAAATCAGCAAGGTTAGCTTGCAAGAGCACAAAATTCTGTACCAATCAAGTTCCACATATCTAAACATTACTTCAAAGGCAAAGAAGTTTATATAGTCACATATAAGAAACTGTCCAAAGTATGAGAAACCATCTCAGCAAGGTCAGGCGTGCTGTGTGGCAACGAAGATGAGACATGTACTAGGATGCTGTGTCCATACTACTCGGTTCAACGACCCCGAACAGCAACAAAGGTAATAATTTCTTACGATAATATACAAAAGATCCACTTATTCCTAATGAAACTAAACATGAGAACATGATATGGGGAAAAAAACAAGAAAAGAAACCAACCTTGCCATAGGAGCCAACTTTCTCAGACAAAAGAAACGCTAAATCGCCACTCCCACAGCACACATCCAATACACGGTCTCCCATTGTGGCTCTGCTTCAAAGTTCAAACAAATACCACATTAAGGGAGGGGAAAACCAAGATCAAAAAACAAAAAGAAAGGACTCCAAACGTTTGAAGGAAATGCGTTGATTCAGTAATCGGGAAACTGCGTACCCACTCCATGACACAGCCATTCGCTTCCAAATACGGTGCTGACCAAGGCTCAGCAAATCATTGAGCTAAGGAAGCAGCGAAAAAAAAAAAAGAGCATAAAAATAAGAATAAAAAAGGAGAGTTATGATGATACACAGCATAAAGGAAAGAAGAAAACGGAGGAGGCGCACGTCATCATAGACAGGAGCAATTCGATTAAACAGCGCCTGACGTTCAGTGGCGCATCGAACTGGGCTGAATCCCAATCTGGGAGAAGAAAGGGACCGGCAGGACGGGGAAGGAAGGAGAATTAGGTGCGAGGACGCCATTTCACGCTCTTCTTCACCCAGGATTCGCAACTCTGCCTACTCATAGAACCGTCTTATCCCCAGACCCGGCTAAACCGGAATTGGCTTCCCTCCAACTACCCGCGTTCGGCGCAGGTGATGAGCAACCTGAGCCGTGTAGATTTTTTATTTTCAGGATTATAGGTTTTATTTTGTATTTACTAAAATAAAAAATATAAATTTTAGTTAATTTACATTATCATTAATCTAAACAATACAGATTTACTCTGAATAATCTAATTAATATTAAATATTTATATAATTTTTATAAATTAATCATCTATATATTCTAGACAATCTAGGTTTAAAATTTTAAATTGCAACTTTTTCTTAATGTTTTTAAAGTGTCAGTTTGAATATTATTTTTAAATATTATTTTTGAGTTAAAGTATATTTTTGCTTCTAAATTGTTTGTGAAGGGATAATGTTGTCCTAAACTATTTAACATAACAATATCCCTTAAACTAATTAAATTGAAATAACTTGCTCCTTCTGTTTTAAACCCAACTGTTTTACCATTAAATAAGAAGTTTGATCAATGAAGGCCACTTATTTTAGATAATGTACATTTTTTGGATTTTGAATCAATTTAATTAATTTAGTGGCAATATTACTCCTCCATAAATTTTAAAGACAAAATTACATCTTAACTTTATTGTTTTTACTAAAATAAAATTTATAAAAATCCTAAAAACATTTGATATTAAATTCAAACTGGTTATAATACATTTGAATAGTTAATTTATAAAAATCTTAAAAATTTAATATTAAATTAGAGCATTCAGATTAAATCTGTCCTATCCAAATTAATAAGAAGATAGATTTATTAAAATTTTATAATTTTTATAATAAATATAAAACATAAAATAAAAATAAAAATTTATAAATCTAAAAATCTGGACAGTCTAGCTGCTTGTCAAGTGATGAGCACCAAAATTGAACACCTAACTATCCTCCTTTTTACCACACAGCAAGATTTAGATCATCCAAATTTAATTTAACATTCAAGATTTAAAGCTTTTTTTATTTTTATTGTATATTTATTAAAATAATATTTTTAAAAATTGAATAATTACAATGAATCATCAATCTGGCAATTTAGATTTAATATAAATAATCAGAATTAAAAATTAAGTATAGTCAGATTAAATTTTTACTGTCCATATTGAATAAAATTATTAGAAAACTTTATAATTTTTATGAATTTCTATTTTAACATATAAATAAAAATAAAAAAAATGAACTATCCATATCTTGCCATTTGGTGCAAAAGAAAGATAGTGGAAAGTTAAAATTGGAGAAGCCAACCCCCACAGAACCCAGCTTGCAGGTCTTGAGTACTTTTCTCAGTTTATTTATTATTTTTTGCGATAAATGAATGATAAACAATTAAATTAAACCATAATAAGATTGGATTGTTTATGTGTTTTAAACAAGAGAATAACCCTAATTAGAATAAAGCATATAAATCAATAAAAATAATTTTTCATTTCGGAGTGACAAACGCGCTGTACTGAAATGAGTGATCTTAGTGGAGAAGGAATTGAATATCAGATAGCTTCGCTAGGTAAGAATAAAATTATTGGCAGTCATTTTTCAATAATTTACTAGACCACCACGGAATTGGTGTGGCCACATTAAATTGAAGCCTTTACGTTAGGCCCAACCTTACATTGAGTTGGACTTGGCCATGCACATTGGACTTCTGTATGAAAGCACAATGGAAGTCCAAGATCTAAATGCAGCAGATTCAATCACTACCATGTCCCACAGCTCAATTAATCCCAGGTGACCAAGAGAATGGAGAGAAAAATCACTTGCATACATCAATCCTGCAGACTGGCTTCACTTGTAATGGAAGATGGCTCGGCTATGCTCGGCTCGGCTCGGCTCGGCTCAAACCTGCATATGTTGGAAGTCTATTAACTGAAATTTGATGATGTTACATATATGGATGCATGGGGAGTATAGCTAAGCTTTGAGCCATCCTAATAGAGTTGTGGGAAATAAATAGTGTATAAACTGAATCATGAA
The DNA here is from genome assembly GCF_029017545.1 of Prosopis cineraria. Lineage (NCBI taxonomy): Eukaryota > Viridiplantae > Streptophyta > Magnoliopsida > Fabales > Fabaceae > Prosopis > Prosopis cineraria. The sequence goes on along the minus strand of NW_026555336.1, from coordinate 35,886,420 downwards.
CTACTCCGCATAGAATTTTGCATCAATAATCAATTGATCCTTTGCAACATCTGAATGGAGCTTCTGTTGGTTACAAAGATCAGCTTTCAATGAAAAAAGAAAGGAAAAAAGAAAAAAACGGAAGCTACTGTGGTTTTGCAATTTTAACTGTTGAGTAAAACAAGTTGATCAAGCATTATAAGCACGATCCATGAAAATTTTAGAATGAAGAGCACGCCGTGATTAGTTTATTGATGACATGCTGAAATTAATACCGCAGCTTTGCAATTTAACAACTTTGGAATAACTTATTGAGTGACAAAACATGAAGGAAAAGGATTATTTATTTCGGTGCATTGCCTGGCAGCCCATAAAGCCTCTCCATTTATCTCATAATGTCGTGCAGTAGAAAAACCAACTTCTAAAGCCAGTTCCTCCAATTCCTTCCCTGCATCAATGGAGGGTTTTGTTAATTATACAATCAATATGACATACCATCTAATGCTCACAAATGTTTGATTTTTCCTTCTATTAACTGCGATTATGAACTAGGTAGGGTTGGTAGAATTGTGATTTTTCCTTCTAAGAGTATAGTCTGTTTGATTGTTCAATAAAGTCTGTTTACGCACTTCAACTACATTGAAGGCAGAGGAAAAGCCATGATGAGCATAGATTGAAAACAAACCTGTTGCAAACTCTTTGATTGAGCTTTTTAGATATCTATACTCTTCAGAGAGGCCATAACCCAAGGCCACTGGGACAACAACGTTCTCAATCATCCATTCCTAGCAGAATAATTTCAACCCATACATTTGGATGCTCAAAGGTTTTATTTAAACTTAAGCAACGCGTGACTAAAAAATTGAAACAAATATCTCTGTCTTGCACTTATTTATCCTAAGGGTAGAGATAATTCCAACCAGAGTTCCATGCTGTAAAATAACACTTGTAACCAGATTAATGATCAATAGCCCATCATCTAACGAATAGATAAATATTGTGAAGCAATAACCCATAAAAATCATGCCTACCATACCATAGCTGAAGCAGTCAGATATTGATTGCTCTTATTAAAGTCAAGGATAGAAACTCTGGAGCCTGGAATAACAAAAGAAAGCAGAAGAGGATGCCGAGTTTAAGAGATCACCAATTATAAAATTGATGGAGTTGAGAGACAAAAGTTACCAGCTTTAAGGACTCGTAATATTTCTTGCATGGCCTTGCGCCTATCAACCACATTTCGTAGACCATAAACCATAGTTATAGCATCGAATGAACCATCACTAAATGGCAACTCAAGAGCATCACCTTCAACCCATCTGCCAAGCAATGAATGGTCACCGTCTTAACATTTTGGTTACATGCAGTATTTTATTGCAACTTTACAACATAATTTTGCAGCTTAACGAAGAGCAGCATGCAAAATTTGTGAGGACTCGTTGTAGCCAATGAATCAATAATATGCTCCAGGCTTATTATTATCATCTAATATTTCTGTACTGCTAGGATTACCGATGCTCACTCCATATTACTGAAGTTCTTTGAAAGCAAGTTCAGCCGAGATGAAGCAATAAACAGTTGCTTCTTTGAGAAGTCAAGACCAATCACCTACAGTCCTACAGATTCCATGACCCCAAAAGGCACCGATCAAATTAAAACACCTTAAAATTTCCAGAAAATTTAGTGTTACTCTACTCATAAGAGTGTGTGTGCGTGTGAGAGAGAGAGAGAGGCTTCAATGTTCATACAAATCAGCAAGTTAATCTTGCAAGAACGTAAAATTCTGCACCCATCAACTTCCACAAACCTAAACATTATTTCAAAGGCAAAAAATTATATTATTAAACATAAAAAAAAAACCGTCCAAAGAAAGGGAACCGCGTAAGCAACTTCGGATGAACAGTGTGGCGACGATGAACCATCTAGGTTCATGTCTCCATACAACTCAATAGTCAGTTCAACGACCCAACTCCCGAACAGAAACCAAGGCAATCATTTCTTAAGATGATGCACAGGACATTCACATATTCTTAATTAAACAAAACAAGAAAGCGAGCATGAAATGATAAAGGGAAACAAGAAAAGAAAGCAACCTCCCCCTTGGACCCAACTTTGTCAGACAATGGAAACGTTAAATCCCCACTCCCACAGCACACATCCAATACACGGTCTCCCATTTTGGCTCTGTTTCAAAGTTGAGACAAATACCGCATCAAGGAAGAGGGAAAAAGGAACTCCAAACGGCTGAAGGAAAATGCGTTCGAGAAACTGCATACCCACTTCATGACACTACCATTCGCTTCCAAATCCGATGCTGACCCAGGCTGAACAAACCATTGAGCTAAAGAAACGGCCAAAGAAGAAAAAAGCATAAAAAGAAAACTAATAAAAATAAAAGAGGGTAGAGAGTAGAGACACACAGCAGAAACAAAAGAAGGAGGAGGAGGAGCGGGCGTACGTAGTCATAGACCGCAGCAATGCGATTAAACAAGGCCTGCCGTTCAGTGGCACACCGAACTGGGGTGCATCGTAAAGTGGGCGAGGCAGGGGACCGGGATGACGAGAACGGAGCAAGAGTGACGTGCAAGCATGCCATTTCTGACTACCTAAAGTCCAAAACCCACAAGGCTACAACCCACTTTGGGGAATTATGATTAATAGTTGAGAAAATTGGTGACAACGGCCAAAGGCTTGCAAGCGGAGAAAAGAGATGGACACTTTTTTTTTTTTTTTTGGGTAAATAGAGAGATGGACACTTGGATATTTCTTCCAGAATCATCATCTCTTGCAAGCTTAACATTTCGGACTTATGTCCAAATATTTAAGCCTTAGTCTTCAGGGCCAGTTTTACCTTAATTGAAGTACTTTTCACTTTTCAGGAGTAAGGCATAATTTTTTTATTTAATTATCCTAATTTTAATACTCCCTCCATCTTAAATTATAAAATACTTTTAAGAGAAATTTATCATTTCAAAATATAAGACATTTTTACAAGTTTAAGGTTTCATTAATAGGCTTATTCCAATATTATCTTTTCTCCCTCTCTATTTAATACTAATTAAGTATGGATTTAAGGTTATTAAATGAAAGATAATTTTAAAAGTTTATATTTTTATTTTAAAAAATAAGGTTGTTTAGTGCATTTAATGAGGGTTATTAATATGTAAAATTTTATTTAAATGTGTCTCATAATTTAGAACGGAAGAAGTGATATTTTTTTATTATTTTTTGAGATTAAAAATTTATTTATTAAATCAACATATGAATTTCAGAACGCGATAGTAAAATGAAGCAAGGAATTGTAGTTATGATCCACTTGAAAATTGTTTTAAATTGAAAAAATTAATCACTTGATTTCTATAATTTTGACTCTGCAGTAGCTGAGCCCCTAAACTTTAATCCATTATAATTTAATTTTTATAGTTTTAACTTCATTGTAACTTAATTTTTAAAGTTTACCTTTTGTAATTTAATCTCTATAATTTCAACCACTTAAATATTAGTCTCTATATTTTAAAAAATAAAATTATAATGATTGAAAATATTTTAAACTTTTAATATTTAGAAAGCAAAGTTTCAAGTTTTTGGTCAAGAAAGTACCAAAAAAAAAAACTTAGTGGATGGAAGGCACAAACCCTTTCAACTGCAAAAAGGTTAACATTGGCTCAATCAATGACTTTTCAAATTCCTTACTACCCACATGCAGCATAGAAAGGTCTCAACTTCTGTCTGTAATGAGATTGAGAAGATCTAGAGGAGGTTTTTTTGGAGCAATGGAGTGTTCATGCCATTAGTTAGAAAACATTATGTGAACCCAAGGGTAGGGGAGGGTATGGATTTAGAGACATGGCTATAATGGATAATGCATTACATAATAAAGTGGCTTGGAATATTATTTTTAAGCCAAATGGCCTTTGTAGTAGGATAGTTACTAGTAAATATGTGAGGGCTAAGGATCTTACTAAGTGTGCGATTGCGAAATGAAATAATTTTTTTTTGTGGAAGAGCTTGGTTGAACTTTGGCCCAAAATTGTGGCAAAGATTGCTCATGATGGTACTAGTACTTTATTTTGGAAAGATAGGTGGCTGGACAATGGTAAGCCGCTTATCAAGAGATGTGCTACTCTAATTGCAAAGAAGCTTGCCAATTGTATTGCGAGCAACATGATGAATGGAAATGATAGCTGGAGGATGCATAGATCAATGGATTTTCTACCCTAGTAGGATATTCTTTTAATCAAAGGTCCTCTTCCTCCTTTGAGAGATGATGAGAATGATACTTTTAAATGGATGCTTCAAGCTAATGGATAGTTTACAGTGTCTCCCATGTATAATGTCTTTCAAAGTGCTCCTATGGGAGCTCAACATTAAATTTGGAATATGGTGTGGAAATTAAAGGGGCTATAGAGAATTCAAGTTTTCACGTGGATGGCTTTACACGAGAGGATTATGATCACTCAATGACAGAACAAAATTTTTAGTTCTTCAATGATTTGTGATACATTTATATTTGAAGTGGAAGATATTTTTACACATTTTAAGGGATTGTAAAATTGCTCGAAATGTTTGAAAAATGTTAATTCCTATTGAAGATTGGACTTTGTTCTGGCAATTGAATAAACATGGTTGATTTTTTTTTTTTTGGAATCAAAACAACAAGATATTATGAGTTTTCTCCTTGGACTACAATTTTTGGGGTCATTATCTAGTCCTTTGGAATCTTTAAAAAAAAAAAGAAGCTTTATTTTAACATAATTATAATCCTTATAATTTTATTTTTTAAAATATAAAAACTAATACTTAAGTGGTTGAAAATATAAAATTTGAGTTACAACAGTTAAAATTTAAACATTGAATTATAATCGAGTCAAAACTTTAAAAATTGAGTTATAATGAGTTAAAATTTAAGGATAAATTACAATTGAGTCAAAATTCAAAACTACAAAAATTAAATAATTTTTTTAAAAAAAAAGAGAATATCCCTTTTTCCTTTTTTTTGACCTTTTTAATTACAACTTCATTAAATGACCAAAGAATGCCCTCAAATTGCAAAGGCCTCAGTCTGTAATGGCCAAGTCATGTTTAGTGTTATTAATTTGTGTGGGTCCCATGTTCTCGAATTAACGCCTCAGTCCATAATGGCCATAGCCATTTGTGTGTTCCGGCTTTGATTGGAGGATTGGGACCATACTTAATACAGCCTAAAAAGTTATTTTTAAAAAAAAAAATATAATATTTATAAAAAATATTTTTTTATTTAAATATGCATTAAGGTAATAAATTTTGAAATAATATAAATATTTTTTGACTAAAAAGACAATTATATTAACAAATAAAAAGAAAAAGGGAATAATATAAATATGAATGCAATAAAATTTATAGTCAACTATATTTTTAAAAATTTTAATTGCAGAGATGTCACCAATTTTAAAATAAAATATGCTATTTAAATTATTTATATATCACTTTTAGCATTTTTACCAAAATTAAAAAAACTTTAAATATTATTAATTTTATCTCAAAATTTTAAAAAATTAATTTTATCCATATTAACTATCTATGCTTCAAAAATAAAATACTCTAACATTTAATGGAGACAAAAATATAAACGTAGAGACATTAATTATTGAAATGCTCTATATATAGAACCAAAATAAATACTTTATTTCTATCCTATAACTAAAACCAAAGAAATAAATAAATTGTTATTTATTTTTATCTTATAATTAGGACAAATATCTCATATTTCTTAATTACACGTGGTGTAATTTTATTTTATTTAACTAAAGAGGATTTAAAACTTACTCTTGTATGAAAAAAAGTGTAATTTCTTTTTTGAAATTGCGCGACGATGAGAGATTTAAAAATAAAACAAGTTGAAAATTTAATTTGCATGTGGTTTACATATCTTGTAGTACAAATTATTTTTTATATTTTTAATTTTAATTTACACATGGCAACAAATTCTAAAATAATTTTGTGTAAAATTGAAACAGGAAGTTGTTTTGCATTCTTAATTTTATATTAATGTGTGTTTGTGCAGGTAGCAAAATCTAAAACAAAATAAGTCATCTATACAATATGAAGGAAACAAATTCTAAAACAAAAGAATTAGTCAAATATTTTAAATTTGTATCAACATAAATAATGTATAGACTGAAATGTCGAAGATTATAAATAGGCGCCTGTTGGTTAGACCAAAAAACCGATTATTTTACTGAAAAAATCAATTAACCAAAAATATATTCAAACATATGAAAATCATGTAATTGGTTTCGTTGGTTAAAATCAATTTTTCTCAAAAGCTGACTATTGAAGCTTCTTCAGATGATCCATCAAAAAATGTTAAAAAAAAATTACAAAAAAAAAAACCCAGAAAAAATTGTCAAAAAAACCCAAAATCTAATAAAAACAAAACCAATAACATATTTTACTCTTTAAATAAAATGTAACAACTTTAATAATATTAAATATAAATTTATTAATAATTTAATTTTAAAATGCAATATCTTTTATAATAATTTACACAATTAAAAGTAATTTTAAATAAATTATTCAAATATCTTAAAATCAATTTTAAAAAAAAATTCAAACAAATTAATTAATTATAATTAAAATTTATTATTTAATTAATTATTTTTATAATCTATTATACCCAATTAAAATTTAAATTGACACTAAAACGAAACAAAATAATCATTAATGAGCCAGAAAGGATTGAAATAGAATGAAATGTTACATTATTGGGAGTGTTTACAGGAAGAATAATTGATTTTGCTTAATTACTATTTAATAATTATTACAAAAATAATATATTTAAATTAATCATAAATATGGTTTTCCAATTTTAAAAAGCAAAAGGAGGAGTAAAAAATGAGAGCACCAAAGGAGATCAGATGAAATAATTTTGTAACATTATTTATATTAAATTATTCACGCCTTGACACCAAGTTAGAAAAGTGAATTATTGATGATTAAGAATAACTTAAAAAGTTTAATTTCATCCCAAGATATTTCAGTTTTTTTCTTAAATCACAATCAATCTAGTTTCCTCATTTTCTTTTTTGGCCGAACTGTTCATTCCTGCCAAACCAAGGATAAAATTTCCCGTGCACCAATTTGCTAAAAATTAATTCAACATATACTAGCGTCATCCGAGGCCTCTTGTTGGCAGAGGCAACAGCCGATATGTGTGCGCGTGTCTAAATTTTTCAAGAATATCTAGCCAAGATATCTGCTTCTTGGTCTCTGTCTCTGCTGGTGGATATTCTCCAACAAGGTGGTATAAAAATAAATTCATTTAGACGGGAATTCTTGCGGGCTGAACTGAAATGAAAGCTTCTCTGATTTCGTGTAAAATAAATCATAAAACACAGCCATGGAAAGTCATTTCCCCCCCCCCAAAAGTACTGTTAAATAACTTCTATGAAGACGGCTAATTCTAGAATTCATCCATCTCCACTTTTGGTCGATAGCAGCAGGGATAAAGTGTATTACATGAAGCGCAGAATCTGTGTGAAAACCTCCTTCATTTTCAAAAATATACAATGTACATACACTTTGGCCCGCGGGGCTATCAGGTTAAAATTGAAAAGGCATAAGCAACATTGTCTGAGGTTATTTTTCATTTAAAAAAATTACAGAGGAAGCAAATTATAATAATGCATTTCCCATTCTTGAGGAGAAATGTAAGTGGTTCAATGCTGGTGCATTTTACAATTTACAGAGGGTAATGGAAGCCACCAATATGAGGAATTAAGAAGAAGAATACAACGTCAATGTACACGTACCAGGGCTTCATACATGATCCGAGTAGAATCCTCCGGTTAGAGTATCCGTGACAGAGAACTGCAGGTTCTCCGAAGGTCTCCAATGACGCTTCCTTTGATTAATAAACCAATTGTTTATTTGCTTCTGATCCAGCCCCGTCGTCTTTGCCAGTGCTATCTTATCAGCTTCCTACTACCACCACCACCACATTATTTTCATTTTACTTACCAAACATTCAATATCTATTCTACCACTCTTATTCTTACTAACTTACTGATTTCATCATATTTTCTGCCTCATTAGCATAAATACCTTATCATCATCCATAATTGATACAAATTTATAAAAAAGTCATAACAAGGCTTATAATTCAAATAAAGAAGCCCACATTACCTTTGGCCATTCAGAAGGCCCACATAAAGTCCTAAAGAACAACCAAACACAACTGGGTTCACATAGTTAAATTCAAGCGTATACGTTAGCCCATGTAAACCTTAAATTGAGTAGGACTCGGCCACAACTGGCATTAAGACATATTAATTCTAATTTATGAACAAATAACTTCTTGCTTTATTTAATCAAAACAAGTTCGTGTTTCCGTACAAATATATTTACACGCATGTTCTCTTCTTTCTATTTATCTATTTTCATGTATGAATGAATGAAAATAATCTACAGCGCGGTAAAATCAGGCGGCAGTTTTATCAAATCACAAAAGGATTAGAATTTGATAAAAGTTTAAAGATATCAATTATTGTATTCTTTATTTTTTTTTTAAAGAAACACAACAGAGAAAAGGTTATTTAAAAAAACTCATCGCGCAACTTCTTGCAAAAAGTTACAGTAAATAAAGTAAAAAGAAGCAGGAAAGGTCGAAAGGAGGAATTACCGTAGGGTAAGGCCATTTATAGTGAACATTCCACCAGTCAAGAAGCGTTTGCCTAGCCTCTTTAGGGAGCTTGCCCTTCTTCTTCTTCTTCGAGAACTCTAATTTCAAACTGCTAATACGGCTACCAAACTTGTTTAAAAGCCTGTCCTTCAGCTCCCGGTCTTCCCCCCGCAATCGACCGTCTCGTGCATCCCTATCTCCTACACTTACATCTTCCTCTGAAGACACGCCTCCTTCATCTGCACCCAAGAACGGCCAATAATAATGATCAACTCTAACCCCCTGCTTGGATGCTCAGATGAGAAGAAATGAGACGAAAGAAAAGAGAGAGAGAGAACTATTGAAAAGAAAATGTTATCACTCGTGCGATCGATAGGAACAAATAAGGAGGAAAGAAGAAGAATAAATATCTTAATAACTATAATTCCCTAATATAAGTATATATCATATCTAATGTAATTGTCTTTGTAAAAATAAATTGAAAAAATAAATTATATTAAAATTAACATAATCAAATTAATTTACAATTAAATTAGTTGTTTAAAAAAATGTAGAAAGCTAAAGATGCAAATTCAGCTTCTATTTCTTAAAATCAAATTAGTATTATTAAAATCAACATCAAATCAAATTATATTAAAATTAGTTATTAAAATTAAATTAGTTCTAAAAAGTTAAAGACACAAATTTTCATCTAGTTAAAAACTTAATTGTTTGTAAATAATTAATGTGGTTAAGCCGGGCAAAAAAGAGAGAGGAGAGGGTAGATAATGAAAATAAAAAAAAGTAGGTAATAAAAATAAAAATTTATTCTTAAAATTTCTCTACTTTTGAAAAGAAAAATTGCTAGGAAAGTGTGTGAACACTTCATTTTCTTCCCAACTTTTCTTTCCTCACTTTTTCTTCTTCATCCAAACAGGAGAAAATGTATTTTCTCTCATGATTTCTCTCCTCACATGTTCTCTCTCCAATTAAATAGAACATAAAGTCAAGTAGCCCTTCTGTAAAGCAGAAAATGACGAAAAATAGATCACATAATCCGCTTCTGGGCCGATTAACCCTAAGAAGGGCCCAAAAGGGGGATAGAGGACTGAATAAGAGGCCCACAAACGGACACAGAGGGTTGCGTCTGACACCCACTATGTCCGACAAGGATTTGACCCCCACATGAGGGGGGTACACCGAAAAGAGGAGAGCTGTGTTGGAAAAGAAAGAAAAAGAGAAACAGATCAGTGTCAGTGGCCAGTTGCGTCGATTGTCATTGGTCAGGTCAGAGGCAGTGGGAAAGTATAGAGTAAGGAGACGATCCAATATACTAATCTATGTTACAGCCATCCGTATAAATATTGGACACCCAATGCTTAAAAAGCTTGAGCTCAATCTTCGTGCTCCTGACCTGAGAGAACTGAGAGAAGCAGAAGCTAACTCAAAAACAAAATAAAAAGTTGCTTTTGATTAACTTACACATTACTCAACAACATATAGTAAGAGTAGAAATGGAATGAGAGATAATGGACAAAAACAATAATACAAGTAATCACAAATGATTAGATCTCTCTTACTGTGACAATGAAATCAATTAAGACCGCTGGTTTCTCCCCTTTTTCATAAAATAAAATAAAATAAAATAAAATATTTGAGAACTTGAGAGGGAGGGTTGGACAGAAAAGGACAGGTACGACAGGCGCTCAGCTAAGAAGTAAGAAGGGGATGGCGGAGAGAGATTATCTCAACTACAGCAAAAGCTGTGAAAACAACAGGGCATGTGAATGTTAAAGTAGTAATTATGAAAATAACTAAAACATGGATCAGAAGCCACCCGCTCTGCTCGGGATTTCCTACATGCCAACAATATATTTAATCATTTATTATTCCATATCCATCTGCATCGCCCCCACATAATGTTTCTCGTGAGTTTCTCTTCTTCCCAAATTCCAGCTTCCATCACTTCATGCTCGCTGCCATATCCTAAATTCCAGCCTTGGAAAAGAAACATGATTATAATATTACTCTCTCTCATTCTATTTATTTTGGTAATAATAATAATAATAGACTTTTACATTTTCATCAAAACTAAAAATAAATAAATCATAACTTCACCTTTATTAAATATATATTTTAAAAATATAATACTTTAACATTTAATAACTTTTTCAACTTTAATGAAGGTTAAAAAAAAAAAAAACTTTGATAACCCTGAGGTGTTCTATATACAGAAATACTCTCTCTGATATAAATAAACCAGAGAAGTATACTGCAATGATTTTATTTTCATACCCTCCAGAAGGAAAGAAAACCAATAATTAAAACCCAACCCATGCATTCTCTTTTAAGCTTTTAACAATGCTGAATGCATTTCTAACAAGTAAATCAGAGAAGCATATACACAGAACCAAAATAAATAAACATGATAATCCTTGAGATGTTCTACATACAGAACCAAAATAAATACTTCCTCTCTCTCTCTCTCTCTCATAAATAAACCAGAGACGGATACAGCAACGATTTTATTTTCATACCCTCCTGAAGGAAAGAAAACCAATAATTAAAACCCAACCCATGCATTCTCTTTTAAGCTTTTAACAATGTTGAATGCATTTCTAGCAAAATAAATCCAGGGGGAAAAAAAAGCATTCCCATGAACAAATTGGACTTCAAGTCCAAGCATCCAACCATATGATTTATTTCTAATTAACCTAAACAGGCTAAACACCGTCAATTAATAATCAATGATATGACAACAAAAATTAATTCAGATAAAAAATTATCCTCATCAAATTAAATGGTCAGCCAGGAAGTGCAAACTGGAAAGCAAAAGCTACTATATCTTCGCTTTCAATATGTCAGTGCGTGGATGGGTCCATATCAGAATAAACAACATCTCGGTCCCGATATAGAATACTCGAGAAAAATTTACTATTTTCACTTTTCTTATTCAAATTAAAAATCAAGCAAGCTAACATTAAGCATTGTCATCCGATCCTGTGTAGCGAAATCATTGCAACACTTCAAGCACTAATGTTTTCAGCTAGAAAGCCACAGATTACATCAAAACTCGATCACAAAAACACAAGCCCAAATCCGTTGATCAAAAAGCAGCATATTACACAAAATTCAAGCCCCCTGCATATCAGTATTATTTAGACGTAGGTGGAAGCGAAGAAAAAAAATGATTTAAAACATATAGGAAGTTTAATTAAATACCCAGTCAAGTAGCGGAAATATGCTAGTTAATTACAAATACAATATCCAATCAAGGCCTGCAATGCATGTGGTTGGTCGCATGACAGGTAAAAACAAACGAAAAATTCAAAGAAAAGTATGGTGAACATCGAAGGGATAAGAACGAAAATCAAACATCATGTGCCCACTATATTGTTTCTCAAGCACGCGCTTAAGGAATGTGTAGGTTTACAAGACAGATTTAAGGAGAATCCATCAAAGCATGAAATACAAAGGCCATTTAAAAATTAAAACATCACTGAAAAGGCAATCTGTACTTCCAAATAAACGATATTATTAGTTATTTCTTAAAAATGTAAACATCGACACTGAAAGGTAATCTGTACTTCCAAATAAAAAATATAAGGCATTCGACAACAAAAAAGCATATTACAACACATCTAGTTGATATGCAGAGGGGCAATGATTTGTTAGAGGGAGAGAGAACTAAAATGAGCAATTCATTAACCGCAAGTACAATTTAATTATCTCAACACTTGAGCATAAAGAACCTAATCAGGAAAACCGAACTACAGATGTTATTAACTAGTATCAATTTATCCCGAAAATAAGTTAACAATACTTTAGGTGCAGACAGGCTATATCAACCCCTTTAAAGTACAATTTCCAATGGGCATTTTATATCGCAACAGCCAGCATCACTTATGCCCTATTGGAACTCTAAAACTAGTAAAGTATGGAAGGGAATCCATATCATATAAGACATTACTGTCAGATCTGATTGTGTTCATCTAATCCAAAACGGGTGAGTTGAAGAGTTACCATAAGGAGTCATATAAATGTTCAACATCAATTTACCTACATTATACAAATTTCTTCTGCATTCTTCCATAGCCATACAATCCTGATCATCCATTACTCTCTTTCATGTTAAAACTTCAAGTTTGACATTTGACTTTCACACAACACTTAGAATTTAAAAAGCTCCAAATGAAAGCAAGATAAATTCTGGAATCTTCTTTGAAATATCACTTAACAGCTCACAATTTTTTTTTTAGTTTATTACTTACTAAACGACCGCATAAGATGGGAAAACGAGGACTTCAAAATATTGAGTCCCTAAAAATTAGGAAACAACAAAATAAAAATTACCATTTATTATTTACATGCTATGAAACTGAAAAACACTCCCAACAATTTCCATAATCAAACATTTAGATGAAGGTTAACAAGAATATACTACAAGCATACAATACTTAGAAACCAACAGTCATAGAGAATCACCTTCAAAACGAAACTTGCCTATTGACGAGCATGAAGCCAGATAAGGTGCTAGCCTGCCTTGGCTGCTTCAATCCATCAGATTTTAGGCCAATATCTAGAAGAGAACAACATCTAAAGAAAAAAAACTAAAGGAAACTGGGGAAAAACATTTGAAGGATGGAAGAATTGAGACGCAAAAGGCCCCTAAAAGAATTTCGCCAACGATACATGAGCAGGTTGCTTTTAGAGTGTTATCAAACGACGTCTGTGTCAGCGACGTCAAAATTCTGGAATTTATTTTGATTGTTAAAAAAACAATTTCAGCAGCCAGCAGAAGGCAGAACAAAAAGGAAATGAAAACAAGTAGAAACATATCAAACAAGACGAATTGATTAAAAACTCATACATAGAAGAAAGAGATTTAAATACGGTTGACTCAAATGACCAAGCAATCCATATTTCTTTCCACGGCGAAAGAAAGAAATACATGGAACGCGGGCTAACAGTGAAAGCGGGAAGGAAAAGTCACAAATCAACTGCAGATGGCTTGCTAGAGCGAAAAACGAAATGATTCTTCTTAGGGTTTTCATTTCTTTTTCCTTACTTCTAAAGTTGTTTGTATCACTGTGCCATCCGTTATTGCAACCATATGCTTGCTGCTACCGAGTTAGATTAATAATTCTGCGGGGGCAATATTTATGCCCTCAAAAAGAGAGCAACCATATAGTCAATGCTCCGGGTGGGTTCTTTCTCGTCCAAAAATCTCCAAAAGCTTTCAATTTTCAAAATAGTCCCTCGCTTGTTTCTCCAGATATAACGCAACATAAGACGACGCCTGCACAGAGCTAACAAAGAACATCGAGTTGTTCACAGGGGAGGAAAAGACTGACCGGAAAGAGTTGGAACGGGAGCACCAGAGCAGAGATGGCTGAGCTGGATTTCGATCTCGTTGAGGAAAGTAGTTGCTTCGTCAAACGGCCGGGAAAGATCAGACTTATACTTCATCAGCAGGTCGCAATAGGTTTCCTGTGACCACAGACAAAACTGAGTGAAAAACCAGAGTCACAATGAATTCGTCGAGCTATACGTAAAGGTGTGGACGTGAACATGAGAGAGAGTAAACCAAAAAAATTAATAAAAGGAAGGAAGGAAAGAAGGGGGGGACCATGAACTCGTCGAGCTCGGGATCGTCACCGAAGCACGTGGAAACAACCTCTCGCTTACAGACATCGTTTTCCCGCTGGATTTCGTCTAACAGGCACGCGATTTCTGGAGGCGCTCCCACCTGACATACATGCCAAAAACGTTTCACAACGTCCCAACGAGTCATAATAGATGGTATGTTGAAACGGCTTCTGAAGAACCGATTCCATCCAACAATTCAAGAGCTAAAACTGCATAGGGTTCCACAGAAACTAGTACCCAAAGTCCTCGTTTATAACTTGCTATAGTTAAGTCCTTGCTTACCTTGACTACGACTTCAAAATCTCAAGAATTGAAAAAAGACTAAAGAAAAGTAAATAAGTTATGACGCTGACAAGTTTCGAAAAGCTTGAAGGGGGAAAAAACTCAAAAGTTAAATCAGCAAAATGAAGTACAATATTGAGAATTGGATATGAAGGAAAAATAGTGAATCTCAGTAACTTGGCTTGTTCCTGTGCTTATTTATGATCTCAGGCGCAGGAGGTTATGAAATCACCTTCTGGCAGTCGATGAAAGCATGGAGGAGACGAGGGTAGTGAGGATGAGAAGCGATTTTGGCTTTGATGAGAGAGGAGGCACTGTCTTCAGGTTGAATTTCAGGGGCGACAGACGGCGGCTCAGCTTCGGAAATGGCAGAAAGCAGGTCGTTAGATCCGAACATCGGATTCCGATCATGGAAGCCGCCGGAGGAGGACGGGAGAAAACTCTGGTAATCGGTGGCGAATATGAGGTTCTCCGGCGTCATCAAGGCCTTGTCGGAGTAGTCCGCCGACATCGGCACTCCGTAGATTTCTTCCATCGCCGGTCGAAGTCGAACACAAAGCTCGAGCACCAAGTCTGTGCGTAGCAGAAGCAACTTCTGGAAGAAGAAGATACCGATAAACACAACCACTTCCAATTCCAATAAATCGAACAGCTCGCCACGCTCTCACACATTTACTGTTACATGATTTCTGCTGAAAAAGGAGATTGTCCATTCCATAATTTTACAAATACAAATTATAATTATCTTATCTGCAGTAGTAAAACATAATCCATGTTTTTTTTTTTTTTACAGAACATTGTCTCTATAAATATTTTGCTTTATCCTCTATTTTATATAGATATTAAATATTAAGAAGTAATTAAGTAAGCAGTAAACGAAAGTTGAACTAAATAAATATTTAAAAAGAAAAAAGAAAAATAACAATAAAATTTTTTTAAAATATTTAAATGATAATTTAATTTTTTAAAATATCATAATTTTTTAAAATTTTTGACACTTTTTTACTAGTAATGAGTTTACATAAATTATTAAATTATTTTTATTTAAAACAAATAATTTATAAATTTTATTTAAATATTTATAATTTTTTTACATTCATCATAATGTAATAATTTACAACTTCATTTTTTATTTATTATTATATTATTATGAATATAAAAATAAAAACTATAAATATTTAAATAAAATTTATGAACTATTTATTTTTAATAAAAATAATTTAATAATTTAAATAAATTTATTGATGGTTAAAGAGTTTTAAAAAATTTTAAGAGAATTACAATATTTTAAAAATTAAATTAATATTTATATATTTTATAAAGGTTTCTGTTATCATTTTTTCGAGGAGGAATTCGGGAGGATGGAGGGGAGTGAATACAAAGACTTCGGGATTGGGAAGAAGATCAGTGAACAGAGCCAGCAGCGACTGAACCGGCGGTAAGGAGTATCATTCTCCATTCCCAAACAGAGAATCCTTGGTTTTTATTTTTATTTTTTTTATTTTTGGCTAAATACGAGAATCCTTTTAAATTTATTTGGTTGGTCTACATAGAGTTTTCATTAGAGTCTTTTTTTTTTCAAATAAGGAAAAGATCCTTTCATTACAGCAGATAAGTGGGGATCAAACCAGAAAATTTTATGTGACATTTCAGAATTAGGGGTAGCTTTTTCAAAGTTTCTTTTTTTTTTTTCCATTCCCACCAATTTGTTTGAATATGAAATCTTGTAGCTAAACAGTCATGAATCTTTATCAGGCTAGGACCAACGCGTGTTACAACTTCACTCCTTCATTGTTATATATAAGGTTTAAAGAGAAATATTTTTTGTTTTATTTATAAATCATATAATTAAATTTTAAGTATAATTTTTTCTTTAATTAAATATATATATTTAATATAGGAAAAATTAAAAAGTTTTTAAATTTCTTTATAGAATTAATAAGTTTTTATAATTTTTCTTAATTTTAGTAAAATATATTGAAAATTTATAAATATGACCAAATGAGTATGATCTGTAATTTTATGCTCCTCCAATAAAAAATATAAAGTATTTTTAATTGAATATTACCTTTCAATAAAAAAATTACTTCATCTTCAAACTAATATTGTCATTTTATAAATACCCCTATTTAATAGAGATAGAGTATTTCACTTTATAATAAATATAAAGTGATTTATTTATTAAAAATATTTTTTAAAATAAGACAATAATTACATATTAAAATATAAAAATACTTTATATTTTTTAAATTTAATATTTTAAAAAATGCCTTAGAGGAGTATACCCACAAATTATCTGTAGATCAATCTATAAGCCTCACGTTTGGGTTCAGATTTGAAATTTTAAAAATATATCACTTTCTATCCCTGTCTTGCATAGAGATATATACATGCATGTAAATCAAAAAAGAATCTGCTAACCAGAGAAGCTAAAGCCGAGCATGAGTAATCTCTCTATGCAAAAGGACATTTCATCGTTTAACAAATACAGTCAGATAATTTCCTCACATTATATTTTCTCTCCCCTAAACATTTTCTATGCAGCAAACGCAATTTATATTGTATCTCTTCTTAAAATTTCCAAGTCTCTTGTTCAAGTTGGGAAACTGTTTGGTAACTTGCAAAGTTCATTTCATAACTTAAAAAGACAAAACTTCTTTCACATTATTTTTGTGCATATCCAATGAATTTCCAAATACGTACCCATGCATTATCACATTTATAAAGGGAAAAAGTAATCAAACACATGCATGTATGATATAGACTCTTCTTTTACTTTATATTTAATCAAAATACAAACTATATCCTTGTATTTTAATTGTATTTTGTTTTTAATCCCTGTAATTTCATTTCATTGTTTCTAATCCTTTTAGCGTGATCAAACTAAATGAAATAAAAATCATAAAATAAAATCATTTTCTCTTAAATTTATTTTTATTGTGCTCGATGGAAGTAAATGTTAACAGTGTATAGAAAAAAAAAAGGAAATTTTAATATTTTTCCAATAGCTTGTTCGCTTTTGCACGGGATGATAATATAACTACTGCGAAATACAATTTCTATACAGAAAATTAGATTATTGGACAGGAAATGAGCGACAACAAGGAGAAGGCATGCCCTATGATATGAGCTAAGATTATTTTCTTTTTTTCTTTTTTAATTTCCCATGATTTATATATTTGCGTAAAAATCTTAGATCCTGGCCGTAGGACATCTTTAATACGATAAAAACCTTTCTCGAAATATTCCAAGCCGTTTTTTTTTTTTTATCATTAAGATATTAACTAAAGGAGACGGTAATCTCGTAGTACCTCCTTTTAGAATAAATCAATTAATAGCCACGCTTTTATGTTTTATTCCTCTCGCGCTCACATGTTTTTTAAAGGTTCATTTGGCGTTGGATTCTCTTTTCCCAAAAAAGAATATGTATATTTTTATTAATTAATAATTTGAAATCATATTCATGTATTACTGTTTTAAAATAATAATATAAAAAATATTATTTTATTTTATTTTATTTAAACAAATATGTGAACTAGGCGTAAGCAACTAACTTTTCACAGATGAGGTACTATGAATGATTATATGCGTAAGGTAGATTGTACATCAATGAAAGCATAAATGCATTTTCTATGCTTAATATTCCTTGAGTCATGTCACGCCTAAATGTTAATAGATAGTATATAATATTTAAAAAATGAAATTCTGACATAAAGTTGAAGTATCAAATGATGTTCAATAAATATATAAACCCTATAGGAAGTACAGTTTTTGATTAATAGCAATGGAGCTGATTGTTAAATTCATGAATTCAAATAAATTTATAATTATAATTATGATAAAGATATAAACTTAAAATATAAATGCAGATCATAAATTTATAAGAATTTATCTTTATTAATAAATAAGTTTTAAAAGTATATGATTAAATAATTAAAATATAAAAATATGACATAATTTAATTTAAATATATTTAAATGTAAATAATTAAAGTTAAATCTATTTACATATATTGTTATATTTAATATGAAAATTTTAAAAGAGGGCAACTTAGTATTTTTTGTTTTTTTATTAATATTATTTTTTTGTTTCTTGAATTTTTTTATTGACCCAGATCCTACTGCTTATATAAATTAAGTTTTACGCAATATATACATATCTCACTCAAGAAATTTATGAATAAATTGGTATGATTTTATAAGTTAGATATGTAAAAAGGTAAATTTAAAAAGTTAACTCACGAGTTTAATTGAATTTTATCTAATTGTTTGAGTTCAATTGAGTTGTACTCTTTATTATCAAACTCTTGAGTTAACTCTATAAATTTATCATTTTTATGCTTGAAGCATTTTACTTTCAGATTAAAAAAGGACTTATTTTACTAATTAAGTGAGGCCTCGCATTTAGTTAATCATTATATTAAATAGAGCGTGGTATTAATTTATTACCAGCGGTATACATATATAATATTCTTTCAAATTTTTTACGAGAAACATTCTTGCTTCTGATTGATAGCAACATTAATGTAAATTAATATTCTTTCAAATTTCTTACAATATATATGTGCGCGCACGCCTGGTGTTCTATTTATGCCCCTGTTAGTGTGCTCATAAAGGAAAGGATATTAATAGAAAACATAATGTTTATATGTATAAAGATAGAAATTTGACTCCTTGTACTTCACCCAAATAATAATAATAATAATGATGATAATAAAGAAATAAATAAATTTGAGAATTGAAAATATAAGAGCATCGTGAATTGTATTGTTAAAATTACAAGTTTAATTAAACTCATAATAAGAATATAAACTCGAATCATAAATTTATAAGAATTTACTTT